>NW_028227379.1:284429-338453 GCF_978045245.1 Mus caroli | reverse complement strand
TTTACTGAAAAACCCCGCATTAGACGAAATGCACAGTGTAGTACATAGTATATTGAGTGAGTCTGCACTGAATAACTTAGAATTTACTGAAAAACCCGCATTAGACGAAATGCACCAGTGTAATACATTGTATAATGAGTGAGTTGCACTGAAAAACTTAGAATTTACTGATAAACCCGCATTAGACGAAATGCACAGTGTAGTACATTGTATATGAGTGAGTTGCACTGAAAAACTTAGAATTTATTGAAAAACCCCGCATTAGAAGAAATGCACAGTGTAGTACATTGTATATGAGTGAGTTGCACTGAAAAACTAGAATTTACTGAAAAACACCCGCATTAGACGAAATGCACAGTGTAGTACATTGTATATGAGTGAGTTGCACTGAAAAACTTAGAATTTACTGAAAAACCCGCATTAGACGAAATGCACAGTGTACTACATTGTATATGAGTGAGTTGCACTGAAAAACTTTAGAATTTATTGAAAAACCCGCATTAGACGAAATGCACAGTGTAGTACATTGTATATGAGTGAGTTGCACTGAAAAACCTTAGAATTTACTGAAAAACCCGCATTAGACGAAATGCACAGTGTAGTACATTGTATATGAGTGAGTTGTACTGAAAAACTTAGAATTTACTGAAAAACCCGCATTAGACGAAATGCACAGTGTAGTACAGTAGTAAATGAGTGAGTTGCACTGAAAAACTTAGAATTTACTGAAAAACCCGCATTAGACGAAATGCACAGTGTAGTACATTGTATATGAGTGAGTTGCACTGAAAAACTTAGAATTTACTGAAATACCCGCATTAGACGAAATGCAACAGTGTAGTACATAGTATATGAGTGAGTTGCACTGAAAAACTTAGAATTTACTGAAAACCCGCATTAGACGAAATGCACAGTGTACTACATAGTATATGAGTGAGTTGCACTGAAAAACTTAGAATTTACTGAAAAACCCGCATTAGACGAAATGCACAGTGTAGTACATTGTATATGAGTGAGTTGCACTGAAAAACTTAGAATTTACTGAAAAACCCGCATTAGACGAAATGCACAGTGTAGTACATAGTATATGAGTGAGTTGCACTGAAAAACTTAGAATTTACTGAAAAACCCGCATTAGACGAAAAGCACAGTGTAGTACATAGTATATGAGTGAATTGGCACTGAAAACTTAGAATTTACTGAAAAACCCGCATTAGACGAAATGCACAGTGTAGTACATTGTATATGAGTGAGTTGCACTGAAAAACTTAGAATTTACTGAAAAACTGCATTAGACGAAATGCACAGTGTAGTACATTGTATATGAGTGAGTTGCACTGAAAAACTTAGAATTTACTGATAAAACCCGAATTAGAAGAATTGCACAGTGTAGTACATAGTATATGAGTGAGTTGCACTGAAAAACTTAGAATTTACTGAAAAACCCGCATTAGACGAAAAGCAACAGTGTAGTACATTGTATATGAGTGAGTTGCATTGAAAAACTTAGAATTTACTAAAAAACCCGCATTAGACGTAATGCACAGTGTAGTACATTGTATATGAGTGAGTTGCACTGAAAAACTTAGAATTTACTGAAAAACCTGCATTAGACGAAATGCACACTGTAGTACATTATATATGAGTGAGTTGCACTGAAAAACTTAGAATTTACTGAAAAACCCCGCATTAGAAGAATTGCACAGTGTAGTACATTAGTATATGAGTGAGTTGCACTGAAAAACTTAGAATTTACTGAAAAAACCCGCATTAGACGAAAAGCACAGTGTAGTACATTGTATATGAGTGAGTTGCACTGAAAAACTTAGAATTTACTGAAAAAACCCGCATTAGACGAAATGCACAGTGTAGTATATAGTATAGAGTGAGTTGCACTGAATAACTTAGAATTTACTGAAAAACCCGCATTAGACGAAATGCACAGTGTAATACATTGTATATGAGTGAGTTGCACTGAAAAAACTTAGAATTTACTGAAAAAACCGCATTAGACGAAATGCACAGTGTAGTACATTGTATATGAGTGAGTTGCACTGAAAAACTTAGAATTTACTGAAAAACCCGCATTAGACGATATGCACAGTGTAGTACATTGTATATGAGTGAGTTGCACTGAAAAACTTAGAATTTACTGAAAAACCCGCATTAGACGAAATGCACAGTGTAATACATTGTATATGAGTGAGTTGCACTGAAAAACTTAGAATTTACTGAAAAAAACCGCATTAGACGAAATGCACAGTGTAGTACATTGTATATGAGTGAGTTGCACTGAAAACTTAGAATTTACTGAAAAACGCGCATTAGACGAAATGCACAGTGTAGTACATTGTATATGAGTGAGTTGCACTGAAAAACTTAGAATTTACTGAAAAACCCGCATTAGACGAAATGCACAGTGTAGTACATAGTATATGAGTGAGTTGCACTGAAAAACTTAGAATTTACTGAAAAACCCGCATTAGACGAAAAGCACAGTGTAGTACATAGTATATGAAGTGAATTGCACTGAAAACTTAGAATTTACTGAAAAACCCGCATTAGACGAAATGCACAGTGTAGTACATTGTATATGAGTGAGTTGCACTGAAAAACTTAGAATTTACTGAAAAACCTGCATTAGACGAAATGCACAGTGTAGTACATTGTATATGAGTGAGCTTGCACTGAAAAACTTAGAATTTACTGAAAAAAACCCGAATTAGAAGAATTGCACAGTGTAAGTACATAGTATATGAGTGAGTTGCACTGAAAAACTTAGAATTTACTGAAAAACCCGCATTAGACAAAAAGCACAGTGTAGTACATTGTATATGAGTGAGTTGCACTGAAAAACTTAGAATTTACTGAAAAACCCGCATTAGACGAAATGCACAGTGTAGTACATTGTATATGAGTGAGTTGCACTGAAAAACTTAGAATTTACTGAAAAAACCTGCATTAGACGAAATGCACACTGTAGTACATTATATATGAGTGAGTTGCACTGAAAAACTTAGAATTTACTGAAAAACCCACATTAGAAGAATTGCACAGTGTAGTACATAGTATATGAGTGAGTTGCACTGAAAAACTTAGAATTTACTGAAAAAACCCGCATTAGACGAAAAGCACAGTGTAGTACATTGTATATGAGTGAGTTGCACTGAAAAACTTAGAATTTACTGAAAAACCCGCATTAGACGAAATGCACAGTGTAGTATATAGTATATGAGTGAGTTGCACTGAATAACTTAGAATTTACTGAAAAACCCGCATTAGACGAAATGCACAGTGTAATACATTGTATATGAGTGAGTTGCACTGAAAACTTAGAATTTACTGAAAAAACCGCATTAGACGAAATGCACAGTGTAGTACATTGTATATGAGTGAGTTTGCACTGAAAAACTTAGAATTTACTGAAAAACCCCGCATTAGACGAAATGCCACAGTGTAGTACATTGTATATGAGTGAGTTGCACTGAAAAACTTAGAATTTACTGAAAAACCCGCATTAGACGAAATGCACAGTGTAGTACATAGTATATGAGTGAGTTGCACTGAAAAACTTAGAATTTACTGAAAAACCCGCATTAGACGAAAAGCACAGTGTAGTACATAGTATATGAGTGATTGCACTGAAAAACTTAGAATTTACTGAAAAACCCGCATTAGACGAAATGCACAGTGTAGTACATTGTATATGAGTGAGTTGCACTGAAAAACTTAGAATTTACTGAAAACCCTGCATTTAGACGAAATGCACAGTGTAGTACATTGTATATGAGTGAGTTGCACTGAAAAACTTAGAATTTACTGAAAAACCCGCATTAGAAGAATTGCACAGTGTAGTACATAGTATATGAGTGAGTTGCACTGAAAAACTTAGAATTTACTGAAAAACCCGCATAGAAGAAATGCACAGTGTAGTACATTGTATATGAGTGAGTTGCACTGAAAACTTAGAATTTACTGAAAAAACCCGCATTAGACGAAATGCACAGTGTAGTACATAGTAAATGAGTGAGTTGCACTGAAAACTTAGAATTTACTGAAAAACCCGCATTAGACGAAATGCACAGTGTAGTACATTGTATATTGAGTGAGTTGCACTGAAAAACTTAGAATTTACTGAAATACCCGCATTAGACGAAATGCACAGTGTAGTACATTGTATATGAGTGAGTTGCACTGAAAAACTTAGAATTTACTGAAAAACCCGCATTAGACGAAATGCACAGTGTAGTACATAGTATATGAGTGAGTTGCACTGAAAAAACTTAGAATTTACTGAAAAAACCCGCATTAGACGAATGCACAGTGTAGTACATTGTATATGAGTGAGTTGCACTGAAAAACTTAGAATTTACTGAAAAACCTGCATTAGACGAAAAGCACAGTGTAGTACATAGTATATGAGTGAATTGCACTGAAAACTTAGAATTTACTGAAAAACCCGCATTAGAAGAAATGCACAGTGTAGTACATTGTATATGTGTGAGTTGCACTGAAAAACTTAGAATTTACTGAAAAACCTGCATTAGACGAAATGCACAGTGTAGTACATTGTATATGAGTGAGTTGCACTGAAAAACTTAGAATTTACTGAAAAAACCCGAATTAGAAGAATTGCACAGTGTAGTACATAGTATATGAGTGAGTTGCACTGAAAAAACTTAGAATTTACTGAAAAACCCGCATTAGACGAAAAGCACAGTGTAGTACATTGTATATGAGTGAGTTGCACTGAAAAACTTAGAATTTACTGAAAAACCCGCATTAGACGAAATGCACAGTGTAGTACATTGTATATGAGTGAGTTGCACTGAAAAACTTAGAATTTACTGAAAAAACCCGCATTAGACGAAATGCACAGTGTAGTACATAGTATATGAGTGAGTTGCACTGAAAAACTTAGAATTTACTGAAAAACCCGCATTAGACGAAAAGCACAGTGTAGTACATAGTATATGAGTGAATTGCACTGAAAACTTAGAATTTACTGAAAAACCCGCATTAGACGAAATGCACAGTGTAGTACATTGTATATGAGTGAGTTGCACTGAAAAACTTAGAATTTACTGAAAAACCTGCATTAGACGAAATGCACAGTGTAGTACATTGTATATGAGTGAGTTGCACTGAAAAACTTAGAATTTACTGAAAAACCCGAATTAGAAGAATTGCACAGTGTAGTACATTGTATATGAGTGAGTTGCACTGAAAAACTTAGAATTTACTGAAAAACCCGCATTAGACGAAAAGCACAGTGTAGTACATTGTATATGAGTGAGTTGCACTGAAAAACTTAGAATTTACTGAAAAAACCCGCATTAGACGAAATGCACAGTGTAGTACATAGTATATGAGTGAGTTGCACTGAATAACTTAGAATTTACTGAAAAACCCGCATTAGACGAAATGCACAGTGTAATACATTGTATATGAGTGAGTTGCACTGAAAAACTTAGAATTTACTGATAAACCCGCATTAGACGAAATGCACAGTGTAGTACATTGTATATGAGTGAGTTGCACTGAAAAACTTAGAATTTATTGAAAAACCCGCATTAGAAGAAATGCACAGTGTAGTACATTGTATATGAGTGAGTTGCACTGAAAAACTTAGAATTTACTGAAAAACCCGCATTAGACGAAATGCACAGTGTAGTACATTGTATATGAGTGAGTTGCACTGAAAAACTTAGAATTTACTGAAAAACCCGCATTAGACGAAATGCACAGTGTAGTACATTGTATATGAGTGAGTTGCACTGAAAAACTTAGAATTACTGAAAAACCCGCATTAGACGAAATGCACAGTGTAGTACATTGTATATGAGTGAGTTGTACTGAAAAACTTAGAATTTACTGAAAAACCCGCATTAGACGAAATGCACAGTGTAGTACATAGTAAATGAGTGAGTTGCACTGAAAAACTTAGAATTTACTGAAAAACCCGCATTAGACGAAATGCACAGTGTAGTACATTGTATATGAGTGAGTTGCACTGAAAAACTTAGAATTTACTGAAATACCCGCATTAGACGAAATGCACAGTGTAGTACATAGTATATGAGTGAGTTGCACTGAAAAACTTAGAATTTACTGAAAACCCGCATTAGACGAAATGCACAGTGTACTACATAGTATATGAGTGAGTTGCACTGAAAAAACTTAGAATTTACTGAAAAACCCGCATTAGACGAAAAGCACAGTGTAGTACATTGTATATGAGTGAGTTGCACTGAAAAACTTAGAATTTACTGAAAAACCCGCATTAGACGAAATGCACAGTGTAGTACATTGTATATGAGTGAGTTGCACTGAAAAACTTAGAATTTACTGAAAAACCCGCATTAGACGAAATGCACAGTGTAGTACATAGTATATGAGTGAGTTGCACTGAAAAACTTAGAATTTACTGAAAAACCCGCATTAGACGAAAAGCACAGTGTAGTACATAGTATATGAGTGAATTGCACTGAAAACTTAGAATTTACTGAAAAACCCGCATTAGACGAAATGCACAGTGTAGTACATTGTATATGAGTGAGTTGCACTGAAAAACTTAGAATTTACTGAAAAACCTGCATTAGACGAAATGCACAGTGTAGTACATTGTATATGAGTGAGTTGCACTGAAAAACTTAGAATTTACTGAAAAACCCGAATTAGAAGAATTGCACAGTGTAGTACATAGTATATGAGTGAGTTGCACTGAAAAACTTAGAATTTACTGAAAAACCCGCATTAGACGAAAAGCACAGTGTAGTAACATTGTATATGAGTGAGTTGCACTGAAAAACTTAGAATTTACTGAAAAACCCGCATTAGACGAAATGCACAGTGTAGTACATAGTATATGAGTGAGTTGCACTGAATAACTTAGAATTTACTGAAAAACCCGCATTAGACGAAATGCACAGTGTAATACATTGTATATGAGTGAGTTGCACTGAAAAACTTAGAATTTACTGATAAACCCGCATTAGACGAAATGCACAGTGTAGTACATTGTATATGAGTGAGTTGCACTGAAAAACTTAGAATTTATTGAAAAACCCGCATAGAAGAAATGCACAGTGTAGTACATTGTATATGAGTGAGTTGCACTGAAAAACTTAGAATTTACTGAAAAACCCGCATTAGACGAAATGCACAGTGTAGTACATTGTATATGAGTGAGTTGCACTGAAAAAACTTAGAATTTACTGAAAAACCCGCATTAGACGAAAAGCACAGTGTAGTACATTGTATATGAGTGAGTTGCACTGAAAAACTTAGAATTTACTGAAAAACCCGCATTAGACGAAATGCACAGTGTAGTACATTGTATATGAGTGAGTTGCACTGAAAAACTTAGAATTACTGAAAAACCCGCATTAGACGAAATGCACAGTGTAGTACATAGTATATGAGTGAGTTGCACTGAAAAACTTAGAATTTACTGAAAAACCCGCATTAGACGAAAAGCACAGTGTAGTACATAGTATATGAGTGAATTGCACTGAAAACTTAGAATTTACTGAAAAACCCGCATTAGACGAAATGCACAGTGTAGTACATTGTATATGAGTGAGTTGCACTGAAAAACTTAGAATTTACTGAAAAACCTGCATTAGACGAAATGCACAGTGTAGTACATTGTATATGAGTGAGTTGCACTGAAAAACTTAGAATTTACTGAAAAACCCGAATTAGAAGAATTGCACAGTGTAGTACATAGTATATGAGTGAGTTGCACTGAAAAACTTAGAATTTACTGAAAAACCCGCATTAGACGAAAAGCACAGTGTAGTACATTGTATATGAGTGAGTTGCACTGAAAAACTTAGATTTACTGAAAAACCCGCATTAGACGAAATGCACAGTGTAGTACATAGTATATGAGTGAGTTGCACTGAATAACTTAGAATTTACTGAAAAACCCGCATTAGACGAAATGCACAGTGTAATACATTGTATATGAGTGAGTTGCACTGAAAAACTTAGAATTTACTGATAAACCCGCATTAGACGAAATGCACAGTGTAGTACATTGTATATGAGTGAGTTGCACTGAAAAACTTAGAATTTATTGAAAAACCCGCATTAGAAGAAATGCACAGTGTAGTACATTGTATATGAGTGAGTTGCACTGAAAAACTTAGAATTTACTGAAAAACCCGCATTAGACGAAATGCACAGTGTAGTACATTGTATATGAGTGAGTTGCACTGAAAAACTTAGAATTTACTGAAAAACCCGCATTAGACGAAATGCACAGTGTAGTACATTGTATATGAGTGAGTTGCACTGAAAAACTTAGAATTTATTGAAAAACCCGCATTAGACGAAATGCACAGTGTAGTACATTGTATATGAGTGAGTTGCACTGAAAAACTTAGAATTTACTGAAAAACCCGCATTAGACGAAATGCACAGTGTAGTACATTGTATATGAGTGAGTTGTACTGAAAAACTTAGAATTTACTGAAAAACCCGCATTAGACGAAATGCACAGTGTAGTACATAGTAAATGAGTGAGTTGCACTGAAAAACTTAGAATTTACTGAAAAACCCGCATTAGACGAAATGCACAGTGTAGTACATTGTATATGAGTGAGTTGCACTGAAAAACTTAGAATTTACTGAAATACCCGCATTAGACGAAATGCACAGTGTAGTACATAGTATATGAGTGAGTTGCACTGAAAAACTTAGAATTTACTGAAAAACCCGCATTAGACGAAATGCACAGTGTACTACATAGTATATGAGTGAGTTGCACTGAAAAACTTAGAATTTACTGAAAAACCCGCATTAGACGAAATGCACAGTGTAGTACATTGTATATGAGTGAGTTGCACTGAAAAACTTAGAATTTACTGAAAAACCCGCATTAGACGAAATGCACAGTGTAGTACATAGTATATGAGTGAGTTGCACTGAAAAACTTAGAATTTACTGAAAAACCCGCATTAGACGAAATGCACAGTGTAGTACATAGTATATGAGTGAATTGCACTGAAAACTTAGAATTTACTGAAAAACCCGCATTAGACGAAATGCACAGTGTAGTACATTGTATATGAGTGAGTTGCACTGAAAAACTTAGAATTTACTGAAAAACCTGCATTAGACGAAATGCACAGTGTAGTACATTGTATATGAGTGAGTTGCACTGAAAAACTTAGAATTTACTGAAAAACCCGAATTAGAAGAATTGCACAGTGTAGTACATAGTATATGAGTGAGTTGCACTGAAAAACTTAGAATTTACTGAAAAACCCGCATTAGACGAAAAGCACAGTGTAGTACATTGTATATGAGTGAGTTGCATTGAAAAACTTAGAATTTACTGAAAAACCCGCATTAGACGTAATGCACAGTGTAGTACATTGTATATGAGTGAGTTGCACTGAAAAACTTAGAATTTACTGAAAAACCTGCATTAGACGAAATGCACACTGTAGTACATTATATATGAGTGAGTTGCACTGAAAAACTTAGAATTTACTGAAAAACCCGCATTAGAAGAATTGCACAGTGTAGTACATAGTATATGAGTGAGTTGCACTGAAAAACTTAGAATTTACTGAAAAACCCGCATTAGACGAAAAGCACAGTGTAGTACATTGTATATGAGTGAGTTGCACTGAAAAACTTAGAATTTACTGAAAAACCCGCATTAGACGAAATGCACAGTGTAGTATATAGTATATGAGTGAGTTGCACTGAATAACTTAGAATTTAAGGAAAAACCCGCATTAGACGAAATGCACAGTGTAATACATTGTATATGAGTGAGTTGCACTGAAAAACTTAGAATTTACTGAAAAAACCGCATTAGACGAAATGCACAGTGTAGTACATTGTATATGAGTGAGTTGCACTGAAAAACTTAGAATTTACTGAAAAACCCGCATTAGACGAAATGCACAGTGTAGTACATTGTATATGAGTGAGTTGCACTGAAAAACTTAGAATTTACTGAAAAACCCGCATTAGACGAAATGCACAGTGTAATTCATTGTATATGAGTGAGTTGCACTGAAAAACTTAGAATTTACTGAAAAAACCGCATTAGACGAAATGCACAGTGTAGTACATTGTATATGAGTGAGTTGCACTGAAAAACTTAGAATTTACTGAAAAACCCGCATTAGACGAAATGCACAGTGTAGTACATTGTATATGAGTGAGTTGCACTGAAAAACTTAGAATTTACTGAAAAACCCGCATTAGACGAAATGCACAGTGTAGTACATAGTATATGAGTGAGTTGCACTGAAAAACTTAGAATTTACTGAAAAACCCGCATTAGACGAAAAGCACAGTGTAGTACATAGTATATGAGTGAATTGCACTGAAAACTTAGAATTTACTGAAAAACCCGCATTAGACGAAATGCACAGTGTAGTACATTGTATATGAGTGAGTTGCACTGAAAAACTTAGAATTTACTGAAAAACCCGCATTAGACGAAATGCACAGTGTAGTACATAGTATATGAGTGAGTTGCACTGAAAAACTTAGAATTTACTGAAAAACCCGCATTAGACGAAAAGCACAGTGTAGTACATAGTATATGAGTGAATTGCACTGAAAACTTAGAATTTACTGAAAAACCCGCATTAGACGAAATGCACAGTGTAGTACATTGTATATGAGTGAGTTGCACTGAAAAACTTAGAATTTACTGAAAAACCTGCATTAGACGAAATGCACAGTGTAGTACATTGTATATGAGTGAGTTGCACTGAAAAACTTAGAATTTACTGAAAAACCCGAATTAGAAGAATTGCACAGTGTAGTACATAGTATATGAGTGAGTTGCACTGAAAAACTTAGAATTTACTGAAAAACCCGCATTAGACGAAAAGCACAGTGTACTACATTGTATATGAGTGAGTTGCACTGAAAAACTTAGAATTTACTGAAAAACCCGCATTAGACGAAATGCACAGTGTAGTACATTGTATATGAGTGAGTTGCACTGAAAAACTTAGAATTTACTGAAAAACCCGCATTAGACGAAATGCACAGTGTAGTACATAGTATATGAGTGAGTTGCACTGAAAAACTTAGAATTTACTGAAAAACCCGCATTAGACGAAAAGCACAGTGTAGTACATAGTATATGAGTGAATTGCACTGAAAACTTAGAATTTACTGAAAAACCCGCATTAGACGAAATGCACAGTGTAGTACATTGTATATGAGTGAGTTGCACTGAAAAACTTAGAATTTACTGAAAAACCTGCATTAGACGAAATGCACAGTGTAGTACATTGTATATGAGTGAGTTGCACTGAAAAACTTAGAATTTACTGAAAAACCCGAATTAGAAGAATTGCACAGTGTAGTACATAGTATATGAGTGAGTTGCACTGAAAAACTTAGAATTTACTGAAAAACCCGCATTAGACGAAAAGCACAGTGTAGTACATTTTATATGAGTGAGTTGCACTGAAAACTTAGAATTTACTGAAAAACCCGCATTAGACGAAATGCACAGTGTAGTACATAGTATATGAGTGAGTTGCACTGAATAACTTAGAATTTACTGAAAAACCCGCATTAGACGAAATGCACAGTGTAATACATTGTATATGAGTGAGTTGCACTGAAAAACTTAGAATTTACTGATAAACCCGCATTAGACGAAATGCACAGTGTAGTACATTGTATATGAGTGAGTTGCACTGAAAAACTTAGAATTTATTGAAAAACCCGCATTAGAAGAAATGCACAGTGTAGTACATTGTATATGAGTGAGTTGCACTGAAAAACTTAGAATTTACTGAAAAACCCGCATTAGACGAAATGCACAGTGTAGTACATTGTATATGAGTGAGTTGCACTGAAAAACTTAGAATTTACTGAAAAACCCGCATTAGACGAAATGCACAGTGTACTACATTGTATATGAGTGAGTTGCACTGAAAAACTTAGAATTTATTGAAAAACCCGCATTAGACGAAATGCACAGTGTAGTACATTGTATATGAGTGAGTTGCACTGAAAAACTTAGAATTTACTGAAAAACCCGCATTAGACGAAATGCACAGTGTAGTACATTGTATATGAGTGAGTTGTACTGAAAAACTTAGAATTTACTGAAAAACCCGCATTAGACGAAATGCACAGTGTAGTACATAGTAAATGAGTGAGTTGCACTGAAAAACTTAGAATTTACTGAAAAACCCGCATTAGACGAAATGCACAGTGTAGTACATTGTATATGAGTGAGTTGCACTGAAAAACTTAGAATTTACTGAAATACCCGCATTAGACGAAATGCACAGTGTAGTACATAGTATATGAGTGAGTTGCACTGAAAAACTTAGAATTTACTGAAAAACCCGCATTAGACGAAATGCACAGTGTACTACATAGTATATGAGTGAGTTGCACTGAAAAACTTAGAATTTACTGAAAAACCCGCATTAGACGAAATGCACAGTGTAGTACATTGTATATGAGTGAGTTGCACTGAAAAACTTAGAATTTACTGAAAAACCCGCATTAGACGAAATGCACAGTGTAGTACATAGTATATGAGTGAGTTGCACTGAAAAACTTAGAATTTACTGAAAAACCCGCATTAGACGAAAAGCACAGTGTAGTACATAGTATATGAGTGAATTGCACTGAAAACTTAGAATTTACTGAAAAACCCGCATTAGACGAAATGCACAGTGTAGTACATTGTATATGAGTGAGTTGCACTGAAAAACTTAGAATTTACTGAAAAACCTGCATTAGACGAAATGCACAGTGTAGTACATTGTATATGAGTGAGTTGCACTGAAAAACTTAGAATTTACTGAAAAACCCGAATTAGAAGAATTGCACAGTGTAGTACATAGTATATGAGTGAGTTGCACTGAAAAACTTAGAATTTACTGAAAAACCCGCATTAGACGAAAAGCACAGTGTAGTACATTGTATATGAGTGAGTTGCCTTGAAAAACTTAGAATTTACTGAAAAACCCGCATTAGACGTAATGCACAGTGTAGTACATTGTATATGAGTGAGTTGCACTGAAAAACTTAGAATTTACTGAAAAACCTGCATTAGACGAAATGCACACTGTAGTACATTATATATGAGTGAGTTGCACTGAAAAACTTAGAATTTACTGAAAAACCCGCATTAGAAGAATTGCACAGTGTAGTACATAGTATATGAGTGAGTTGCACTGAAAAACTTAGAATTTACTGAAAAAACCCGCATTAGACGAAAAGCACAGTGTAGTACATTGTATATGAGTGAGTTGCACTGAAAAACTTAGAATTTACTGAAAAACCCGCATTAGACGAAATGCACAGTGTAGTATATAGTATATGAGTGAGTTGCACTGAATAACTTAGAATTTAAGGAAAAACCCGCATTAGACGAAATGCACAGTGTAATACATTGTATATGAGTGAGTTGCACTGAAAAACTTAGAATTTACTGAAAAAACCGCATTAGACGAAATGCACAGTGTAGTACATTGTATATGAGTGAGTTGCACTGAAAAACTTAGAATTTACTGAAAAACCCGCATTAGACGAAATGCACAGTGTAGTACATTGTATATGAGTGAGTTGCACTGAAAAACTTAGAATTTACTGAAAAACCCGCATTAGACGAAATGCACAGTGTAATTCATTGTATATGAGTGAGTTGCACTGAAAAACTTAGAATTTACTGAAAAAACCGCATTAGACGAAATGCACAGTGTAGTACATTGTATATGAGTGAGTTGCACTGAAAAAACTTAGAATTTACTGAAAAACCCGCATTAGACGAAATGCACAGTGTAGTACATTGTATATGAGTGAGTTGCACTGAAAAACTTAGAATTTACTGAAAAACCCGCATTAGACGAAATGCACAGTGTAGTACATAGTATATGAGTGAGTTGCACTGAAAAACTTAGAATTTACTGAAAAACCCGCATTAGACGAAAAGCACAGTGTAGTACATAGTATATGAGTGAATTGCACTGAAAACTTAGAATTTACTGAAAAACCCGCATTAGACGAAATGCACAGTGTAGTACATTGTATATGAGTGAGTTGCACTGAAAAACTTAGAATTTACTGAAAAACCCGCATTAGACGAAATGCACAGTGTAGTACATAGTATATGAGTGAGTTGCACTGAAAAACTTAGAATTTACTGAAAAACCCGCATTAGACGAAAAGCACAGTGTAGTACATAGTATATGAGTGAATTGCACTGAAAACTTAGAATTTACTGAAAAACCCGCATTAGACGAAATGCACAGTGTAGTACATTGTATATGAGTGAGTTGCACTGAAAAACTTAGAATTTACTGAAAAACCTGCATTAGACGAAATGCACAGTGTAGTACATTGTATATGAGTGAGTTGCACTGAAAAACTTAGAATTTACTGAAAAACCCGAATTAGAAGAATTGCACAGTGTAGTACATAGTATATGAGTGAGTTGCACTGAAAAACTTAGAATTTACTGAAAAACCCGCATTAGACGAAAAGCACAGTGTAGTACATTGTATATGAGTGAGTTGCACTGAAAAACTTAGAATTTACTGAAAAACCCGCATTAGACGAAATGCACAGTGTAGTACATTGTATATGAGTGAGTTGCACTGAAAAACTTAGAATTTACTGAAAAACCTGCATTAGACGAAATGCACACTGTAGTACATTATATATGAGTGAGTTGCACTGAAAAACTTAGAATTTACTGAAAAACCCGCATTAGAAGAATTGCACAGTGTAGTACATAGTATATGAGTGAGTTGCACTGAAAAACTTAGAATTTACTGAAAAACCCGCATTAGACGAAAAGCACAGTGTAGTACATTGTATATGAGTGAGTTGCACTGAAAAACTTAGAATTTACTGAAAAACCCGCATTAGACGAAATGCACAGTGTAGTACATAGTATATGAGTGAGTTGCACTGAATAACTTAGAATTTACTGAAAAACCCGCATTAGACGAAATGCACAGTGTAATACATTGTTTATGAGTGAGTTGCACTGAAAAACTTAGAATTTACTGATAAACCCGCATTAGACGAAATGCACAGTGTAGTACATTGTATATGAGTGAGTTGCACTGAAAAACTTAGAATTTACTGAAAAACCCGCATTAGAAGAAATTCACAGTGTAGTACATTTTTTATGAGTGAGTTGCACTGAAAAACTTAGAATTTACTGAAAAACCCGCATTAGACGAAATGCACAGTGTAGTACATTGTATATGAGTGAGTTGCACTGAAAAACTTAGAATTTACTGAAAAACCCGCATTAGAAGAAATGCACAGTGTAGTACATTGTATATGAGTGAGTTGCACTGAAAAACTTAGAATTTACTGAAAAACCCGCATTAGACGAAATGCACAGTGTAGTACATTGTATATGAGTGAGTTGCACTGAAAAACTTAGAATTTACTGAAAAACCCGCATTAGACGAAATGCACAGTGTAGTACATAGTAAATGAGTGAGTTGCACTGAAAAACTTAGAATTTACTGAAAAACCCGCATTAGACGAAATGCACAGTGTAGTACATTGTATATGAGTGAGTTGCACTGAAAAACTTAGAATTTACTGAAAAACCCGCATTAGAAGAATTGCACAGTGTAGTACATAGTATATGAGTGAGTTGCACTGAAAAACTTAGAATTTACTGAAAAACCCGCATTAGACGAAAAGCACAGTGTAGTACATTGTATATGAGTGAGTTGCACTGAAAAACTTAGAATTTACTGAAAAACCCGCATTAGACGAAATGCACAGTGTAGTATATAGTATATGAGTGAGTTGCACTGAATAACTTAGAATTTACTGAAAAACCCGCATTAGACGAAATGCACAGTGTAATACATTGTATATGAGTGAGTTGCACTGAAAAACTTAGAATTTACTGAAAAAACCGCATTAGACGAAATGCACAGTGTAGTACATTGTATATGAGTGAGTTGCACTGAAAAACTTAGAATTTACTGAAAAACCCGCATTAAACGAAATGCACAGTGTAGTACATTGTATATGAGTGAGTTGCACTGAAAAACTTAGAATTTACTGAAAAACCCGCATTAGACGAAATGCACAGTGTAATACATTGTATATGAGTGAGTTGCACTGAAAAACTTAGAATTTACTGAAAAAACCGCATTAGACGAAATGCACAGTGTAGTACATTGTATATGAGTGAGTTGCACTGAAAAACTTAGAATTTACTGAAAAACCCGCATTAGACGAAATGCACAGTGTAGTACATTGTATATGAGTGAGTTGCACTGAAAAACTTAGAATTTACTGAAAAACCCGCATTAGACGAAATGCACAGTGTAGTACATAGTATATGAGTGAGTTGCACTGAAAAACTTAGAATTTACTGAAAAACCCGCATTAGACGAAAAGCACAGTGTAGTACATAGTATATGAGTGAATTGCACTGAAAACTTAGAATTTACTGAAAAACCCGCATTAGACGAAATGCACAGTGTAGTACATAGTATATGAGTGAGTTGCACTGAAAAACTTAGAATTTACTGAAAAACCCGCATTAGACAAAAAGCACAGTGTAGTACATAGTATATGAGTGAATTGCACTGAAAACTTAGAATTTACTGAAAAACCCGCATTAGACGAAATGCACAGTGTAGTACATTGTATATGAGTGAGTTGCACTGAAAAACTTAGAATTTACTGAAAAACCTGCATTAGACGAAATGCACAGTGTAGTACATTGTATATGAGTGAGTTGCACTGAAAAACTTAGAATTTACTGAAAAACCCGCATTAGACGAAATGCACAGTGTAGTACATTGTATATGAGTGAGTTGCACTGAAAAACTTAGAATTTACTGAAAAACCCGCATTAGACGAAATGCACAGTGTAGTACATAGTAAATGAGTGAGTTGCACTGAAAAACTTAGAATTTACTGAAAAACCCGCATTAGACGAAATGCACAGTGTAGTACATTGTATATGAGTGAGTTGCACTGAAAAACTTAGAATTTACTGAAAAACCCGCATTAGAAGAATTGCACAGTGTAGTACATAGTATATGAGTGAGTTGCACTGAAAAACTTAGAATTTACTGAAAAACCCGCATTAGACGAAAAGCACAGTGTAGTACATTGTATATGAGTGAGTTGCACTGAAAAACTTAGAATTTACTGAAAAACCCGCATTAGACGAAATGCACAGTGTAGTATATAGTATATGAGTGAGTTGCACTGAATAACTTAGAATTTACTGAAAAACCCGCATTAGACGAAATGCACAGTGTAATACATTGTATATGAGTGAGTTGCACTGAAAAACTTAGAATTTACTGAAAAAAACCGCATTAGACGAAATGCACAGTGTAGTACATTGTATATGAGTGAGTTGCACTGAAAAACTTAGAATTTACTGAAAAACCCGCATTAAACGAAATGCACAGTGTAGTACATTGTATATGAGTGAGTTGCACTGAAAAACTTAGAATTTACTGAAAAACCCGCATTAGACGAAATGCACAGTGTAATACATTGTATATGAGTGAGTTGCACTGAAAAACTTAGAATTTACTGAAAAAACCGCATTAGACGAAATGCACAGTGTAGTACATTGTATATGAGTGAGTTGCACTGAAAAACTTAGAATTTACTGAAAAACCCGCATTAGACGAAATGCACAGTGTAGTACATTGTATATGAGTGAGTTGCACTGAAAAACTTAGAATTTACTGAAAAACCCGCATTAGACGAAATGCACAGTGTAGTACATAGTATATGAGTGAGTTGCACTGAAAAACTTAGAATTTACTGAAAAACCCGCATTAGACGAAAAGCACAGTGTAGTACATAGTATATGAGTGAATTGCACTGAAAACTTAGAATTTACTGAAAAACCCGCATTAGACGAAATGCACAGTGTAGTACATAGTATATGAGTGAGTTGCACTGAAAAACTTAGAATTTACTGAAAAACCCGCATTAGACAAAAAGCACAGTGTAGTACATAGTATATGAGTGAATTGCACTGAAAACTTAGAATTTACTGAAAAACCCGCATTAGACGAAATGCACAGTGTAGTACATTGTATATGAGTGAGTTGCACTGAAAAACTTAGAATTTACTGAAAAACCTGCATTAGACGAAATGCACAGTGTAGTACATTGTATATGAGTGAGTTGCACTGAAAAACTTAGAATTTACTGAAAAACCCGAATTAGAAGAATTGCACAGTGTAGTACATAGTATATGAGTGAGTTGCACTGAAAAACTTAGAATTTACTGAAAAACCCGCATTAGACGAAAAGCACAGTGTAGTACATTGTATATGAGTGAGTTGCACTGAAAAACTTAGAATTTACTGAAAAACCCGCATTAGACGAAATGCACAGTGTAGTATATAGTATATGAGTGAGTTGCACTGAATAACTTAGAATTTACTGAAAAACCCGCATTAGACGAAATGCACAGTGTAATACATTGTATATGAGTGAGTTGCACTGAAAAACTTAGAATTTACTGAAAAAACCGCATTAGACGAAATGCACAGTGTAGTACATTGTATATGAGTGAGTTGCACTGAAAAACTTAGAATTTACTGAAAAACCCGCATTAGACGAAATGCACAGTGTAGTACATTGTATATGAGTGAGTTGCACTGAAAAACTTAGAATTTACTGAAAAACCCGCATTAGACGAAATGCACAGTGTAGTACATAGTATATGAGTGAGTTGCACTGAAAAACTTAGAATTTACTGAAAAACCCGCATTAGACGAAAAGCACAGTGTAGTACATAGTATATGAGTGAATTGCACTGAAAACTTAGAATTTACTGAAAAAACCCGCATTAGACGAAATGCACAGTGTAGTACATTGTATATGAGTGAGTTGCACTGAAAAACTTAGAATTTACTGAAAAACCTGCATTAGACGAAATGCACAGTGTAGTACATTGTATATGAGTGAGTTGCACTGAAAAACTTAGAATTTACTGAAAAACCCGCATTAGAAGAATTGCACAGTGTAGTACATAGTATATGAGTGAGTTGCACTGAATAACTTAGAATTTACTGAAAAACCCGCATTAGACGAAATGCACAGTGTAATACATTGTTTATGAGTGAGTTGCACTGAAAAACTTAGAATTTACTGATAAACCCGCATTAGACGAAATGCACAGTGTAGTACATTGTATATGAGTGAGTTGCACTGAAAAACTTAGAATTTACTGAAAAACCCGCATTAGAAGAAATTCACAGTGTAGTACATTGTATATGAGTGAGTTGCACTGAAAAACTTAGAATTTACTGAAAAACCCGCATTAGACGAAATGCACAGTGTAGTACATTGTATATGAGTGAGTTGCACTGAAAAACTTAGAATTTACTGAAAAACCCGCATTAGACGAAATGCACAGTGTACTACATTGTTTATGAGTGAGTTGCACTGAAAAACTTAGAATTTACTGAAAAACCCGCATTAGAAGAAATGCACAGTGTAGTACATTGTATATGAGTGAGTTGCACTGAAAAACTTAGAATTTACTGAAAAACCCGCATTAGACGAAATGCACAGTGTAGTACATTGTATATGAGTGAGTTGCACTGAAAAACTTAGAATTTACTGAAAAACCCGCATTAGACGAAATGCACAGTGTAGTACATTGTATATGAGTGAGTTGCACTGAAAAACTTAGAATTTACTGAAATACCCGCATTAGACGAAATGCACAGTGTAGTACATAGTATATGAGTGAGTTGCACTGAAAAACTTAGAATTTACTGAAAAACCCGCATTAGACGAAATGCACAGTGTAGTACATAGTATATGAGTGAGTTGCACTGAAAAACTTAGAATTTACTGAAAAACCCGCATTAGACGAAATGCACAGTGTAGTACATAGTATATGAGTGAGTTGCACTGAAAAACTTAGAATTTACTGAAAAACCCGCATTAGACGAAATGCACAGTGTAGTACATTGTATATGAGTGAGTTGCACTGAAAAACTTAGAATTTACTGAAAAACCTGCATTAGACGAAAAGCACAGTGTAGTACATAGTATATGAGTGAATTGCACTGAAAACTTAGAATTTACTGAAAAACCCGCATTAGAAGAAATGCACAGTGTAGTACATTGTATATGTGTGAGTTGCACTGAAAAACTTAGAATTTACTGAAAAACCTGCATTAGACGAAATGCACAGTGTAGTACATTGTATATGAGTGAGTTGCACTGAAAAACTTAGAATTTACTGAAAAACCCGAATTAGAAGAATTGCACAGTGTAGTACATAGTATATGAGTGAGTTGCACTGAAAAACTTAGAATTTACTGAAAAACCCGCATTAGACGAAAAGCACAGTGTAGTACATTGTATATGAGTGAGTTGCACTGAAAAACTTAGAATTTACTGAAAAACCCGCATTAGACGAAATGCACAGTGTAGTACATTGTATATGAGTGAGTTGCACTGAAAAACTTAGAATTTACTGAAAAACCTGCATTAGACGAAATGCACACTGTAGTACATTATATATGAGTGAGTTGCACTGAAAAACTTAGAATTTACTGAAAAACCCGCATTAGAAGAATTGCACAGTGTAGTACATAGTATATGAGTGAGTTGCACTGAAAAACTTAGAATTTACTGAAAAACCCGCATTAGACGAAAAACACAGTGTAGTACATTGTATATGAGTGAGTTGCACTGAAAAACTTAGAATTTACTGAAAAACCCGCATTAGACGAAATGCACAGTGTAGTATATAGTATATGAGTGAGTTGCACTGAATAACTTAGAATTTACTGAAAAACCCGCATTAGACGAAATGCACAGAGTAATACATTGTATATGAGTGAGTTGCACTGAAAAACTTAGAATTTACTGAAAAAACCGCATTAGACGAAATGCACAGTGTAGTACATTGTATATGAGTGAGTTGCACTGAAAAACTTAGAATTTACTAAAAAACCCGCATTAGACGAAATGCACAGTGTAGTACATTGTATATGAGTGAGTTGCACTGAAAAACTTAGAATTTACTGAAAAACCCGCATTAGACGAAATGCACAGTGTAATACATTGTATATGAGTGAGTTGCACTGAAAAACTTAGAATTTACTGAAAAAACCGCATTAGACGAAATGCACAGTGTAGTACATTGTATATGAGTGAGTTGCACTGAAAAACTTAGAATTTACTGAAAAACCCGCATTAGACGAAATGCACAGTGTAGTACATTGTATATGAGTGAGTTGCACTGAAAAACTTAGAATTTACTGAAAAACCCGCATTAGACGAAATGCACAGTGTAGTACATAGTATATGAGTGAGTTGCACTGAAAAACTTAGAATTTACTGAAAAACCCGCATTAGACGAAAAGCACAGTGTAGTACATAGTATATGATTGAATTGCACTGAAAACTTAGAATTTACTGAAAAACCCGCATTAGACGAAATGCACAGTGTAGTACATTGTATATGAGTGAGTTGCACTGAAAAACTTAGAATTTACTGAAAAACCCGCATTAGACGAAATGCACAGTGTAGTACATAGTATATGAGTGAGTTGCACTGAAAAACTTAGAATTTACTGAAAAACCCGCATTAGACGAAAAGCACAGTGTATTACATAGTATATGAGTGAATTGCACTGAAAACTTAGAATTTACTGAAAAACCCGCATTAGACGAAATGCACAGTGTAGTACATTGTATATGAGTGAGTTGCACTGAAAAACTTAGAATTTACTGAAAAACCTGCATTAGACGAAATGCACAGTGTAGTACATTGTATATGAGTGAGTTGCACTGAAAAACTTAGAATTTACTGAAAAACCCGAATTAGAAGAATTGCACAGTGTAGTACATAGTATATGAGTGAGTTGCACTGAAAAACTTAGAATTTACTGAAAAACCCGCATTAGACGATAAGCACAGTGTAGTACATTGTATATGAGTGAGTTGCACTGAAAAACTTAGAATTTACTGAAAAACCCGCATTAGACGAAATGCACAGTGTAGTACATTGTATATGAGTGAGTTGCACTGAAAAACTTAGAATTTACTGAAAAACCCGCATTAGACGAAAAGCACAGTGTAGTACATTGTATATGAGTGAGTTGCACTGAAAAACTTAGAATTTACTGAAAAACCCGCATTAGACGAAATGCACAGTGTAGTACATAGTATATGAGTGAGTTGCACTGAATAACTTAGAATTTACTGAAAAACCCGCATTAGACGAAAAGCACAGTGTAGTACATTGTATATGAGTGAGTTGCACTGAAAAACTTAGAATTTACTGAAAAACCCGCATTAGACGAAATGCACAGTGTAGTACATTGTATATGAGTGAGTTGCACTGAAAAACTTAGAATTTACTGAAAAACCTGCATTAGACGAAATGCACACTGTAGTACATTATATATGAGTGAGTTGCACTGAAAAACTTAGAATTTACTGAAAAACCCGCATTAGAAGAATTGCACAGTGTAGTACATAGTATATGAGTGAGTTGCACTGAAAAACTTAGAATTTACTGAAAAACCCGCATTAGACGAAAAGCACAGTGTAGTACATTGTATATGAGTGAGTTGCACTGAAAAACTTAGAATTTACTGAAAAACCCGCATTAGACGAAATGCACAGTGTAGTACATAGTATATGAGTGAGTTGCACTGAATAACTTAGAATTTACTGAAAAACCCGCATTAGACGAAATGCACAGTGTAATACATTGTTTATGAGTGAGTTGCACTGAAAAACTTAGAATTTACTGATAAACCCGCATTAGACGAAATGCACAGTGTAGTACATTGTATATGAGTGAGTTGCACTGAAAAACTTAGAATTTACTGAAAAACCCGCATTAGAAGAAATTCACAGTGTAGTACATTTTATATGAGTGAGTTGCACTGAAAAACTTAGAATTTACTGAAAAACCCGCATTAGACGAAATGCACAGTGTAGTACATTGTATATGAGTGAGTTGCACTGAAAAACTTAGAATTTACTGAAAAACCCGCATTAGAAGAAATGCACAGTGTAGTACATTGTATATGAGTGAGTTGCACTGAAAAACTTAGAATTTACTGAAAAACCCGCATTAGACGAAATGCACAGTGTAGTACATTGTATATGAGTGAGTTGCACTGAAAAACTTAGAATTTACTGAAAAACCCGCATTAGACGAAATGCACAGTGTAGTACATAGTAAATGAGTGAGTTGCACTGAAAAACTTAGAATTTACTGAAAAACCCGCATTAGACGAAATGCACAGTGTAGTACATTGTATATGAGTGAGTTGCACTGAAAAACTTAGAATTTACTGAAAAACCCGCATTAGAAGAATTGCACAGTGTAGTACATAGTATATGAGTGAGTTGCACTGAAAAACTTAGAATTTACTGAAAAACCCGCATTAGACGAAAAGCACAGTGTAGTACATTGTATATGAGTGAGTTGCACTGAAAAACTTAGAATTTACTGAAAAACCCGCATTAGACGAAATGCACAGTGTAGTATATAGTATATGAGTGAGTTGCACTGAATAACTTAGAATTTACTGAAAAACCCGCATTAGACGAAATGCACAGTGTAATACATTGTATATGAGTGAGTTGCACTGAAAAACTTAGAATTTACTGAAAAAACCGCATTAGACGAAATGCACAGTGTAGTACATTGTATATGAGTGAGTTGCACTGAAAAACTTAGAATTTACTGAAAAACCCGCATTAAACGAAATGCACAGTGTAGTACATTGTATATGAGTGAGTTGCACTGAAAAACTTAGAATTTACTGAAAAACCCGCATTAGACGAAATGCACAGTGTAATACATTGTATATGAGTGAGTTGCACTGAAAAACTTAGAATTTACTGAAAAAACCGCATTAGACGAAATGCACAGTGTAGTACATTGTATATGAGTGAGTTGCACTGAAAAACTTAGAATTTACTGAAAAACCCGCATTAGACGAAATGCACAGTGTAGTACATTGTATATGAGTGAGTTGCACTGAAAAACTTAGAATTTACTGAAAAACCCGCATTAGACGAAATGCACAGTGTAGTACATAGTATATGAGTGAGTTGCACTGAAAAACTTAGAATTTACTGAAAAACCCGCATTAGACGAAAAGCACAGTGTAGTACATAGTATATGAGTGAATTGCACTGAAAACTTAGAATTTACTGAAAAACCCGCATTAGACGAAATGCACAGTGTAGTACATAGTATATGAGTGAGTTGCACTGAAAAACTTAGAATTTACTGAAAAACCCGCATTAGACAAAAAGCACAGTGTAGTACATAGTATATGAGTGAATTGCACTGAAAACTTAGAATTTACTGAAAAACCCGCATTAGACGAAATGCACAGTGTAGTACATTGTATATGAGTGAGTTGCACTGAAAAACTTAGAATTTACTGAAAAACCTGCATTAGACGAAATGCACAGTGTAGTACATTGTATATGAGTGAGTTGCACTGAAAAACTTAGAATTTACTGAAAAACCCGAATTAGAAGAATTGCACAGTGTAGTACATAGTATATGAGTGAGTTGCACTGAAAAACTTAGAATTTACTGAAAAACCCGCATTAGACGAAAAGCACAGTGTAGTACATTGTATATGAGTGAGTTGCACTGAAAAACTTAGAATTTACTGAAAAACCCGCATTAGACGAAATGCACAGTGTAGTATATAGTATATGAGTGAGTTGCACTGAATAACTTAGAATTTACTGAAAAACCCGCATTAGACGAAATGCACAGTGTAATACATTGTATATGAGTGAGTTGCACTGAAAAACTTAGAATTTACTGAAAAAACCGCATTAGACGAAATGCACAGTGTAGTACATTGTATATGAGTGAGTTGCACTGAAAAACTTAGAATTTACTGAAAAACCCGCATTAGACGAAATGCACAGTGTAGTACATTGTATATGAGTGAGTTGCACTGAAAAACTTAGAATTTACTGAAAAACCCGCATTAGACGAAATGCACAGTGTAGTACATAGTATATGAGTGAGTTGCACTGAAAAACTTAGAATTTACTGAAAAACCCGCATTAGACGAAAAGCACAGTGTAGTACATAGTATATGAGTGAATTGCACTGAAAACTTAGAATTTACTGAAAAACCCGCATTAGACGAAATGCACAGTGTAGTACATTGTATATGAGTGAGTTGCACTGAAAAACTTAGAATTTACTGAAAAACCTGCATTAGACGAAATGCACAGTGTAGTACATTGTATATGAGTGAGTTGCACTGAAAAACTTAGAATTTACTGAAAAACCCGCATTAGAAGAATTGCACAGTGTAGTACATAGTATATGAGTGAGTTGCACTGAATAACTTAGAATTTACTGAAAAACCCGCATTAGACGAAATGCACAGTGTAATACATTGTTTATGAGTGAGTTGCACTGAAAAACTTAGAATTTACTGATAAACCCGCATTAGACGAAATGCACAGTGTAGTACATTGTATATGAGTGAGTTGCACTGAAAAACTTAGAATTTACTGAAAAACCCGCATTAGAAGAAATTCACAGTGTAGTACATTGTATATGAGTGAGTTGCACTGAAAAACTTAGAATTTACTGAAAAACCCGCATTAGACGAAATGCACAGTGTAGTACATTGTATATGAGTGAGTTGCACTGAAAAACTTAGAATTTACTGAAAAACCCGCATTAGACGAAATGCACAGTGTACTACATTGTTTATGAGTGAGTTGCACTGAAAAACTTAGAATTTACTGAAAAACCCGCATTAGAAGAAATGCACAGTGTAGTACATTGTATATGAGTGAGTTGCACTGAAAAACTTAGAATTTACTGAAAAACCCGCATTAGACGAAATGCACAGTGTAGTACATTGTATATGAGTGAGTTGCACTGAAAAACTTAGAATTTACTGAAAAACCCGCATTAGACGAAATGCACAGTGTAGTACATTGTATATGAGTGAGTTGCACTGAAAAACTTAGAATTTACTGAAATACCCGCATTAGACGAAATGCACAGTGTAGTACATAGTATATGAGTGAGTTGCACTGAAAAACTTAGAATTTACTGAAAAACCCGCATTAGACGAAATGCACAGTGTAGTACATAGTATATGAGTGAGTTGCACTGAAAAACTTAGAATTTACTGAAAAACCCGCATTAGACGAAATGCACAGTGTAGTACATAGTATATGAGTGAGTTGCACTGAAAAACTTAGAATTTACTGAAAAACCCGCATTAGACGAAATGCACAGTGTAGTACATTGTATATGAGTGAGTTGCACTGAAAAACTTAGAATTTACTGAAAAACCTGCATTAGACGAAAAGCACAGTGTAGTACATAGTATATGAGTGAATTGCACTGAAAACTTAGAATTTACTGAAAAACCCGCATTAGAAGAAATGCACAGTGTAGTACATTGTATATGTGTGAGTTGCACTGAAAAACTTAGAATTTACTGAAAAACCTGCATTAGACGAAATGCACAGTGTAGTACATTGTATATGAGTGAGTTGCACTGAAAAACTTAGAATTTACTGAAAAACCCGAATTAGAAGAATTGCACAGTGTAGTACATAGTATATGAGTGAGTTGCACTGAAAAACTTAGAATTTACTGAAAAACCCGCATTAGACGAAAAGCACAGTGTAGTACATTGTATATGAGTGAGTTGCACTGAAAAACTTAGAATTTACTGAAAAACCCGCATTAGACGAAATGCACAGTGTAGTACATTGTATATGAGTGAGTTGCACTGAAAAACTTAGAATTTACTGAAAAACCTGCATTAGACGAAATGCACACTGTAGTACATTATATATGAGTGAGTTGCACTGAAAAACTTAGAATTTACTGAAAAACCCGCATTAGAAGAATTGCACAGTGTAGTACATAGTATATGAGTGAGTTGCACTGAAAAACTTAGAATTTACTGAAAAACCCGCATTAGACGAAAAACACAGTGTAGTACATTGTATATGAGTGAGTTGCACTGAAAAACTTAGAATTTACTGAAAAACCCGCATTAGACGAAATGCACAGTGTAGTATATAGTATATGAGTGAGTTGCACTGAATAACTTAGAATTTACTGAAAAACCCGCATTAGACGAAATGCACAGAGTAATACATTGTATATGAGTGAGTTGCACTGAAAAACTTAGAATTTACTGAAAAAACCGCATTAGACGAAATGCACAGTGTAGTACATTGTATATGAGTGAGTTGCACTGAAAAACTTAGAATTTACTAAAAAACCCGCATTAGACGAAATGCACAGTGTAGTACATTGTATATGAGTGAGTTGCACTGAAAAACTTAGAATTTACTGAAAAACCCGCATTAGACGAAATGCACAGTGTAATACATTGTATATGAGTGAGTTGCACTGAAAAACTTAGAATTTACTGAAAAAACCGCATTAGACGAAATGCACAGTGTAGTACATTGTATATGAGTGAGTTGCACTGAAAAACTTAGAATTTACTGAAAAACCCGCATTAGACGAAATGCACAGTGTAGTACATTGTATATGAGTGAGTTGCACTGAAAAACTTAGAATTTACTGAAAAACCCGCATTAGACGAAATGCACAGTGTAGTACATAGTATATGAGTGAGTTGCACTGAAAAACTTAGAATTTACTGAAAAACCCGCATTAGACGAAAAGCACAGTGTAGTACATAGTATATGATTGAATTGCACTGAAAACTTAGAATTTACTGAAAAACCCGCATTAGACGAAATGCACAGTGTAGTACATTGTATATGAGTGAGTTGCACTGAAAAACTTAGAATTTACTGAAAAACCCGCATTAGACGAAATGCACAGTGTAGTACATAGTATATGAGTGAGTTGCACTGAAAAACTTAGAATTTACTGAAAAACCCGCATTAGACGAAAAGCACAGTGTATTACATAGTATATGAGTGAATTGCACTGAAAACTTAGAATTTACTGAAAAACCCGCATTAGACGAAATGCACAGTGTAGTACATTGTATATGAGTGAGTTGCACTGAAAAACTTAGAATTTACTGAAAAACCTGCATTAGACGAAATGCACAGTGTAGTACATTGTATATGAGTGAGTTGCACTGAAAAACTTAGAATTTACTGAAAAACCCGAATTAGAAGAATTGCACAGTGTAGTACATAGTATATGAGTGAGTTGCACTGAAAAACTTAGAATTTACTGAAAAACCCGCATTAGACGATAAGCACAGTGTAGTACATTGTATATGAGTGAGTTGCACTGAAAAACTTAGAATTTACTGAAAAACCCGCATTAGACGAAATGCACAGTGTAGTACATTGTATATGAGTGAGTTGCACTGAAAAACTTAGAATTTACTGAAAAACCCGCATTAGACGAAAAGCACAGTGTAGTACATTGTATATGAGTGAGTTGCACTGAAAAACTTAGAATTTACTGAAAAACCCGCATTAGACGAAATGCACAGTGTAGTACATAGTATATGAGTGAGTTGCACTGAATAACTTAGAATTTACTGAAAAACCCGCATTAGACGAAATGCACAGTGTAATACATTGTTTATGAGTGAGTTGCACTGAAAAACTTAGAATTTACTGATAAACCCGCATTAGACGAAATGCACAGTGTAGTACATTGTATATGAGTGAGTTGCACTGAAAAACTTAGAATTTACTGAAAAACCCGCATTAGAAGAAATTCACAGTGTAGTACATTGTATATGAGTGAGTTGCACTGAAAAACTTAGAATTTACTGAAAAACCCGCATTAGACGAAATGCACAGTGTAGTACATTGTATATGAGTGAGTTGCACTGAAAAACTTAGAATTTACTGAAAAACCCGCATTAGACGAAATGCACAGTGTACTACATTGTTTATGAGTGAGTTGCACTGAAAAACTTAGAATTTACTGAAAAACCCGCATTAGAAGAAATGCACAGTGTAGTACATTGTATATGAGTGAGTTGCACTGAAAAACTTAGAATTTACTGAAAAACCCGCATTAGACGAAATGCACAGTGTAGTACATTGTATATGAGTGAGTTGCACTGAAAAACTTAGAATTTACTGAAAAACCCGCATTAGACGAAATGCACAGTGTAGTACATAGTAAATGAGTGAGTTGCACTGAAAAACTTAGAATTTACTGAAAAACCCGCATTAGACGAAATGCACAGTGTAGTACATTGTATATGAGTGAGTTGCACTGAAAAACTTAGAATTTACTGAAATACCCGCATTAGACGAAATGCACAGTGTAGTACATAGTATATGAGTGAGTTGCACTGAAAAACTTAGAATTTACTGAAAAACCCGCATTAGACGAAATGCACAGTGTAGTACATAGTATATGAGTGAGTTGCACTGAAAAACTTAGAATTTACTGAAAAACCCACATTAGACGAAATGCACAGTGTAGTACATAGTATATGAGTGAGTTGCACTGAAAAACTTAGAATTTACTGAAAAACCCGCATTAGACGAAATGCACAGTGTAGTACATTGTATATGAGTGAGTTGCACTGAAAAACTTAGAATTTACTGAAAAACCTGCATTAGACGAAAAGCACAGTGTAGTACATAGTATATGAGTGAATTGCACTGAAAACTTAGAATTTACTGAAAAACCCGCATTAGAAGAAATGCACAGTGTAGTACATTGTATATGTGTGAGTTGCACTGAAAAACTTAGAATTTACTGAAAAACCTGCATTAGACGAAATGCACAGTGTAGTACATTGTATATGAGTGAGTTGCACTGAAAAACTTAGAATTTACTGAAAAACCCGAATTAGAAGAATTGCACAGTGTAGTACATAGTATATGAGTGAGTTGCACTGAAAAACTTAGAATTTACTGAAAAACCCGCATTAGACGAAAAGCACAGTGTAGTACATTGTATATGAGTGAGTTGCACTGAAAAACTTAGAATTTACTGAAAAACCCGCATTAGACGAAATGCACAGTGTAGTACATTGTATATGAGTGAGTTGCACTGAAAAACTTAGAATTTACTGAAAAACCTGCATTAGACGAAATGCACACTGTAGTACATTATATATGAGTGAGTTGCACTGAAAAACTTAGAATTTACTGAAAAACCCGCATTAGAAGAATTGCACAGTGTAGTACATAGTATATGAGTGAGTTGCACTGAAAAACTTAGAATTTACTGAAAAACCCGCATTAGACGAAAAGCACAGTGTAGTACATTGTATATGAGTGAGTTGCACTGAAAAACTTAGAATTTACTGAAAAACCCGCATTAGACGAAATGCACAGTGTAGTATATAGTATATGAGTGAGTTGCACTGAATAACTTAGAATTTACTGAAAAACCCGCATTAGACGAAATGCACAGTGTAATACATTGTATATGAGTGAGTTGCACTGAAAAACTTAGAATTTACTGAAAAAACCGCATTAGACGAAATGCACAGTGTAGTACATTGTATATGAGTGAGTTGCACTGAAAAACTTAGAATTTACTGAAAAACCCGCATTAGACGAAATGCACAGTGTAGTACATTGTATATGAGTGAGTTGCACTGAAAAACTTAGAATTTACTGAAAAACCCGCATTAGACGAAATGCACAGTGTAGTACATTGTATATGAGTGAGTTGCACTGAAAAACTTAGAATTTACTGAAAAACCCGCATTAGACGAAATGCACAGTGTAGTACATAGTATATGAGTGAGTTGCACTGAAAAACTTAGAATTTACTGAAAAACCCGCATTAGACGAAAAGCACAGTGTAGTACATAGTATATGAGTGAATTGCACTGAAAACTTAGAATTTACTGAAAAACCCGCATTAGACGAAATGCACAGTGTAGTACATTGTATATGAGTGAGTTGCACTGAAAAACTTAGAATTTACTGAAAAACCTGCATTAGACGAAATGCACAGTGTAGTACATTGTATATGAGTGAGTTGCACTGAAAAACTTAGAATTTACTGAAAAACCCGAATTAGAAGAATTGCACAGTGTAGTACATAGTATATGAGTGAGTTGCACTGAAAAACTTAGAATTTACTGAAAAACCCGCATTAGACGATAAGCACAGTGTAGTACATTGTATATGAGTGAGTTGCACTGAAAAACTTAGAATTTACTGAAAAACCCGCATTAGACGAAATGCACAGTGTAGTACATTGTATATGAGTGAGTTGCACTGAAAAACTTAGAATTTACTGAAAAACCTGCATTAGACGAAATGCACACTGTAGTACATTATATATGAGTGAGTTGCACTGAAAAACTTAGAATTTACTGAAAAACCCGCATTAGAAGAATTGCACAGTGTAGTACATAGTATATGAGTGAGTTGCACTGAAAAACTTAGAATTTACTGAAAAACCCGCATTAGACGAAAAGCACAGTGTAGTACATTGTATATGAGTGAGTTGCACTGAAAAACTTAGAATTTACTGAAAAACCCGCATTAGACGAAATGCACAGTGTAGTATATAGTATATGAGTGAGTTGCACTGAATAACTTAGAATTTACTGAAAAACCCGCATTAGACGAAATGCACAGTGTAATACATTGTATATGAGTGAGTTGCATTGAAAAACTTAGAATTTACTGAAAAAACCGCATTAGACGAAATGCACAGTGTAGTACATTGTATATGAGTGAGTTGCACTGAAAAACTTAGAATTTACTGAAAAACCCGCATTAGACGAAATGCACAGTGTAGTACATTGTATATGAGTGAGTTGCACTGAAAAACTTAGAATTTACTGAAAAACCCGCATTAGACGAAATGCACAGTGTAGTACATAGTATATGAGTGAGTTGCACTGAAAAACTTAGAATTTACTGAAAAACCCGCATTAGACGAAAAGCACAGTGTAGTACATAGTATATGAGTGAATTGCACTGAAAACTTAGAATTTACTGAAAAAACCGCATTAGACGAAATGCACAGTGTAGTACATTGTATATGAGTGAGTTGCACTGAAAAACTTAGAATTTACTGAAAAACCTGCATAGGACGAAATGCACAGTGTAGTACATTGTATATGAGTGAGTTGCACTGAAAAACTTAGAATTTACTGAAAAACCCGCATTAGAAGAATTGCACAGTGTAGTACATAGTATATGAGTGAGTTGCACTGAAAAACTTAGAATTTACTGAAAAACCCGCATTAGACGAAAAGCACAGTGTAGTACATTGTATATGAGTGAGTTGCACTGAAAAACTTAGAATTTACTGAAAAACCCGCATTAGACGAAATGCACAGTGTAGTACATAGTATATGAGTGAGTTGCACTGAATAACTTAGAATTTACTGAAAAACCCGCATTAGACGAAATGCACAGTGTAATACATTGTTTATGAGTGAGTTGCACTGAAAAACTTAGAATTTACTGATAAACCCGCATTAGACGAAATGCACATTGTAGTACATTGTATATGAGTGAGTTGCACTGAAAAACTTAGAATTTACTGAAAAACCCGCATTAGAAGAAATTCACAGTGTAGTACATTGTATATGAGTGAGTTGCACTGAAAAACTTAGAATTTACTGAAAAACCCGCATTAGACGAAATGCACAGTGTAGTACATTGTATATGAGTGAGTTGCACTGAAAAACTTAGAATTTACTGAAAAACCCGCATTAGACGAAATGCACAGTGTACTACATTGTATATGAGTGAGTTGCACTGAAAAACCTAGAATTTACTGAAAAACCCGCATTAGAAGAAATGCACAGTGTAGTACATTGTATATGAGTGAGTTGCACTGAAAAACTTAGAATTTACTGAAAAACCCGCATTAGACGAAATGCACAGTGTAGTACATTGTATATGAGTGAGTTGCACTGAAAAACTTAGAATTTACTGAAAAACCCGCATTAGACGAAATGCACAGTGTAGTACATAGTAAATGAGTGAGTTGCACTGAAAAACTTAGAATTTACTGAAAAACCCGCATTAGACGAAATGCACAGTGTAGTACATTGTATATGAGTGAGTTGCACTGAAAAACTTAGAATTTACTGAAATACCCGCATTAGACGAAATGCACAGTGTAGTACATAGTATATGAGTGAGTTGCACTGAAAAACTTAGAATTTACTGAAAAACCCGCATTAGACGAAATGCACAGTGTAGTACATAGTATATGAGTGAGTTGCACTGAAAAACTTAGAATTTACTGAAAAACCCGCATTAGACGAAATGCACAGTGTAGTACATAGTATATGAGTGAGTTGCACTGAAAAACTTAGAATTTACTGAAAAACCCGCATTAGACGAAATGCACAGTGTAGTACATTGTATATGAGTGAGTTGCACTGAAAAACTTAGAATTTACTGAAAAACCTGCATTAGACGAAAAGCACAGTGTAGTACATAGTATATGAGTGAATTGCACTGAAAACTTAGAATTTACTGAAAAACCCGCATTAGACGAAATGCACAGTGTAGTACATTGTATATGTGTGAGTTGCACTGAAAATCTTAGAATTTACTGAAAAACCTGCATTAGACGAAATGCACAGTGTAGTACATTGTATATGAGTGAGTTGCACTGAAAAACTTAGAATTTACTGAAAAACCCGAATTAGAAGAATTGCACAGTGTAGTACATAGTATATGAGTGAGTTGCACTGAAAAACTTAGAATTTACTGAAAAACCCGCATTAGACGAAATGCACAGTGTAGTACATTGTATATGAGTGAGTTGCACTGAAAAACTTAGAATTTACTGAAAAACCCGCATTAGACGAAATGCACAGTGTACTACATTGTATATGAGTGAGTTGCACTGAAAAACTTAGAATTTACTGAAAAACCCGCATTAGAAGAAAGGCACAGTGTAGTACATAGTATATGAGTGAGTTGCACTGAATAACTTAGAATTTACTGAAAAACCCGCATTAGACGAAATGCACAGTGTAATACATTGTTTATGAGTGAGTTGCACTGAAAAACTTAGAATTTACTGATAAACCCGCATTAGACGAAATGCACAGTGTAGTACATTGTATATGAGTGAGTTGCACTGAAAAACTTAGAATTTACTGAAAAACCCGCATTAGAAGAAATTCACAGTGTAGTACATTGTATATGAGTGAGTTGCACTGAAAAACTTAGAATTTACTGAAAAACCCGCATTAGACGAAATGCACAGTGTAGTACATTGTATATGAGTGAGTTGCACTGAAAAACTTAGAATTTACTGAAAAACCCGCATTAGACGAAATGCACAGTGTACTACATTGTTTATGAGTGAGTTGCACTGAAAAACTTAGAATTTACTGAAAAACCCGCATTAGAAGAAATGCACAGTGTAGTACATTGTATATGAGTGAGTTGCACTGAAAAACTTAGAATTTACTGAAAAACCCGCATTAGACGAAATGCACAGTGTAGTACATTGTATATGAGTGAGTTGCACTGAAAAACTTAGAATTTACTGAAAAACCCGCATTAGACGAAATGCACAGTGTAGTACATTGTATATGAGTGAGTTGCACTGAAAAACTTAGAATTTACTGAAATACCCGCATTAGACGAAATGCACAGTGTAGTACATAGTATATGAGTGAGTTGCACTGAAAAACTTAGAATTTACTGAAAAACCCGCATTAGACGAAATGCACAGTGTAGTACATAGTATATGAGTGAGTTGCACTGAAAAACTTAGAATTTACTGAAAAACCCGCATTAGACGAAATGCACAGTGTAGTACATAGTATATGAGTGAGTTGCACTGAAAAACTTAGAATTTACTGAAAAACCCGCATTAGACGAAATGCACAGTGTAGTACATTGTATATGAGTGAGTTGCACTGAAAAACTTAGAATTTACTGAAAAACCTGCATTAGACGAAAAGCACAGTGTAGTACATAGTATATGAGTGAATTGCACTGAAAACTTAGAATTTACTGAAAAACCCGCATTAGAAGAAATGCACAGTGTAGTACATTGTATATGTGTGAGTTGCACTGAAAAACTTAGAATTTACTGAAAAACCTGCATTAGACGAAATGCACAGTGTAGTACATTGTATATGAGTGAGTTGCACTGAAAAACTTAGAATTTACTGAAAAACCCGAATTAGAAGAATTGCACAGTGTAGTACATAGTATATGAGTGAGTTGCACTTAAAAACTTAGAATTTACTGAAAAACCCGCATTAGACGAAAAGCACAGTGTAGTACATTGTATATGAGTGAGTTGCACTGAAAAACTTAGAATTTACTGAAAACCCGCATTAGACGAAATGCACAGTGTAGTACATTGTATATGAGTGAGTTGCACTGAAAAACTTAGAATTTACTGAAAAACCTGCATTAGACGAAATGCACACTGTAGTACATTATATATGAGTGAGTTGCACTGAAAAACTTAGAATTTACTGAAAAACCCGCATTAGAAGAATTGCACAGTGTAGTACATAGTATATGAGTGAGTTGCACTGAAAAACTTAGAATTTACTGAAAAACCCGCATTAGACGAAAAACACAGTGTAGTACATTGTATATGAGTGAGTTGCACTGAAAAACTTAGAATTTACTGAAAAACCCGCATTAGACGAAATGCACAGTGTAGTATATAGTATATGAGTGAGTTGCACTGAATAACTTAGAATTTACTGAAAAACCCGCATTAGACGAAATGCACAGAGTAATACATTGTATATGAGTGAGTTGCACTGAAAAACTTAGAATTTACTGAAAAAACCGCATTAGACGAAATGCACAGTGTAGTACATTGTATATGAGTGAGTTGCACTGAAAAACTTAGAATTTACTAAAAAACCCGCATTAGACGAAATGCACAGTGTAGTACATTGTATATGAGTGAGTTGCACTGAAAAACTTAGAATTTACTGAAAAACCCGCATTAGACGAAATGCACAGTGTAATACATTGTATATGAGTGAGTTGCACTGAAAAACTTAGAATTTACTGAAAAAACCGCATTAGACGAAATGCACAGTGTAGTACATTGTATATGAGTGAGTTGCACTGAAAAACTTAGAATTTACTGAAAAACCCGCATTAGACGAAATGCACAGTGTAGTACATTGTATATGAGTGAGTTGCACTGAAAAACTTAGAATTTACTGAAAAACCCGCATTAGACGAAATGCACAGTGTAGTACATAGTATATGAGTGAGTTGCACTGAAAAACTTAGAATTTACTGAAAAACCCGCATTAGACGAAAAGCACAGTGTAGTACATAGTATATGATTGAATTGCACTGAAAACTTAGAATTTACTGAAAAACCCGCATTAGACGAAATGCACAGTGTAGTACATTGTATATGAGTGAGTTGCACTGAAAAACTTAGAATTTACTGAAAAACCCGCATTAGACGAAATGCACAGTGTAGTACATAGTATATGAGTGAGTTGCACTGAAAAACTTAGAATTTACTGAAAAACCCGCATTAGACGAAAAGCACAGTGTATTACATAGTATATGAGTGAATTGCACTGAAAACTTAGAATTTACTGAAAAACCCGCATTAGACGAAATGCACAGTGTAGTACATTGTATATGAGTGAGTTGCACTGAAAAACTTAGAATTTACTGAAAAACCTGCATTAGACGAAATGCACAGTGTAGTACATTGTATATGAGTGAGTTGCACTGAAAAACTTAGAATTTACTGAAAAACCCGAATTAGAAGAATTGCACAGTGTAGTACATAGTATATGAGTGAGTTGCACTGAAAAACTTAGAATTTACTGAAAAACCCGCATTAGACGATAAGCACAGTGTAGTACATTGTATATGAGTGAGTTGCACTGAAAAACTTAGAATTTACTGAAAAACCCGCATTAGACGAAATGCACAGTGTAGTACATTGTATATGAGTGAGTTGCACTGAAAAACTTAGAATTTACTGAAAAACCCGCATTAGACGAAAAGCACAGTGTAGTACATTGTATATGAGTGAGTTGCACTGAAAAACTTAGAATTTACTGAAAAACCCGCATTAGACGAAATGCACAGTGTAGTACATAGTATATGAGTGAGTTGCACTGAATAACTTAGAATTTACTGAAAAACCCGCATTAGACGAAATGCACAGTGTAATACATTGTTTATGAGTGAGTTGCACTGAAAAACTTAGAATTTACTGATAAACCCGCATTAGACGAAATGCACAGTGTAGTACATTGTATATGAGTGAGTTGCACTGAAAAACTTAGAATTTACTGAAAAACCCGCATTAGAAGAAATTCACAGTGTAGTACATTGTATATGAGTGAGTTGCACTGAAAAACTTAGAATTTACTGAAAAACCCGCATTAGACGAAATGCACAGTGTAGTACATTGTATATGAGTGAGTTGCACTGAAAAACTTAGAATTTACTGAAAAACCCGCATTAGACGAAATGCACAGTGTACTACATTGTTTATGAGTGAGTTGCACTGAAAAACTTAGAATTTACTGAAAAACCCGCATTAGAAGAAATGCACAGTGTAGTACATTGTATATGAGTGAGTTGCACTGAAAAACTTAGAATTTACTGAAAAACCCGCATTAGACGAAATGCACAGTGTAGTACATTGTATATGAGTGAGTTGCACTGAAAAACTTAGAATTTACTGAAAAACCCGCATTAGACGAAATGCACAGTGTAGTACATAGTAAATGAGTGAGTTGCACTGAAAAACTTAGAATTTACTGAAAAACCCGCATTAGACGAAATGCACAGTGTAGTACATTGTATATGAGTGAGTTGCACTGAAAAACTTAGAATTTACTGAAATACCCGCATTAGACGAAATGCACAGTGTAGTACATAGTATATGAGTGAGTTGCACTGAAAAACTTAGAATTTACTGAAAAACCCGCATTAGACGAAATGCACAGTGTAGTACATAGTATATGAGTGAGTTGCACTGAAAAACTTAGAATTTACTGAAAAACCCGCATTAGACGAAATGCACAGTGTAGTACATTGTATATGAGTGAGTTGCACTGAAAAACTTAGAATTTACTGAAAAACCTGCATTAGACGAAAAGCACAGTGTAGTACATAGTATATGAGTGAATTGCACTGAAAACTTAGAATTTACTGAAAAACCCGCATTAGAAGAAATGCACAGTGTAGTACATTGTATATGTGTGAGTTGCACTGAAAAACTTAGAATTTACTGAAAAACCTGCATTAGACGAAATGCACAGTGTAGTACATTGTATATGAGTGAGTTGCACTGAAAAACTTAGAATTTACTGAAAAACCCGAATTAGAAGAATTGCACAGTGTAGTACATAGTATATGAGTGAGTTGCACTGAAAAACTTAGAATTTACTGAAAAACCCGCATTAGACGAAAAGCACAGTGTAGTACATTGTATATGAGTGAGTTGCACTGAAAAACTTAGAATTTACTGAAAAACCCGCATTAGACGAAATGCACAGTGTAGTACATTGTATATGAGTGAGTTGCACTGAAAAACTTAGAATTTACTGAAAAACCTGCATTAGACGAAATGCACACTGTAGTACATTATATATGAGTGAGTTGCACTGAAAAACTTAGAATTTACTGAAAAACCCGCATTAGAAGAATTGCACAGTGTAGTACATAGTATATGAGTGAGTTGCACTGAAAAACTTAGAATTTACTGAAAAACCCGCATTAGACGAAAAGCACAGTGTAGTACATTGTATATGAGTGAGTTGCACTGAAAAACTTAGAATTTACTGAAAAACCCGCATTAGACGAAATGCACAGTGTAGTATATAGTATATGAGTGAGTTGCACTGAATAACTTAGAATTTACTGAAAAACCCGCATTAGACGAAATGCACAGTGTAATACATTGTATATGAGTGAGTTGCACTGAAAAACTTAGAATTTACTGAAAAAACCGCATTAGACGAAATGCACAGTGTAGTACATTGTATATGAGTGAGTTGCACTGAAAAACTTAGAATTTACTGAAAAACCCGCATTAGACGAAATGCACAGTGTAGTACATTGTATATGAGTGAGTTGCACTGAAAAACTTAGAATTTACTGAAAAACCCGCATTAGACGAAATGCACAGTGTAGTACATTGTATATGAGTGAGTTGCACTGAAAAACTTAGAATTTACTGAAAAACCCGCATTAGACGAAATGCACAGTGTAGTACATAGTATATGAGTGAGTTGCACTGAAAAACTTAGAATTTACTGAAAAACCCGCATTAGACGAAAAGCACAGTGTAGTACATAGTATATGATTGAATTGCACTGAAAACTTAGAATTTACTGAAAAACCCGCATTAGACGAAATGCACAGTGTAGTACATTGTATATGAGTGAGTTGCACTGAAAAACTTAGAATTTACTGAAAAACCCGCATTAGACGAAATGCACAGTGTAGTACATAGTATATGAGTGAGTTGCACTGAAAAACTTAGAATTTACTGAAAAACCCGCATTAGACGAAAAGCACAGTGTAGTACATAGTATATGAGTGAATTGCACTGAAAACTTAGAATTTACTGAAAAACCCGCATTAGACGAAATGCACAGTGTAGTACATTGTATATGAGTGAGTTGCACTGAAAAACTTAGAATTTACTGAAAAACCTGCATTAGACGAAATGCACAGTGTAGTACATTGTATATGAGTGAGTTGCACTGAAAAACTTAGAATTTACTGAAAAACCCGAATTAGAAGAATTGCACAGTGTAGTACATAGTATATGAGTGAGTTGCACTGAAAAACTTAGAATTTACTGAAAAACCCGCATTAGACGATAAGCACAGTGTAGTACATTGTATATGAGTGAGTTGCACTGAAAAACTTAGAATTTACTGAAAAACCCGCATTAGACGAAATGCACAGTGTAGTACATTGTATATGAGTGAGTTGCACTGAAAAACTTAGAATTTACTGAAAAACCTGCATTAGACGAAATGCACACTGTAGTACATTATATATGAGTGAGTTGCACTGAAAAACTTAGAATTTACTGAAAAACCCGCATTAGAAGAATTGCACAGTGTAGTACATAGTATATGAGTGAGTTGCACTGAAAAACTTAGAATTTACTGAAAAACCCGCATTAGACGAAAAGCACAGTGTAGTACATTGTATATGAGTGAGTTGCACTGAAAAACTTAGAATTTACTGAAAAACCCGCATTAGACGAAATGCACAGTGTAGTATATAGTATATGAGTGAGTTGCACTGAATAACTTAGAATTTACTGAAAAACCCGCATTAGACGAAATGCACAGTGTAATACATTGTATATGAGTGAGTTGCACTGAAAAACTTAGAATTTACTGAAAAAACCGCATTAGACGAAATGCACAGTGTAGTACATTGTATATGAGTGAGTTGCACTGAAAAACTTAGAATTTACTGAAAAACCCGCATTAGACGAAATGCACAGTGTAGTACATTGTATATGAGTGAGTTGCACTGAAAAACTTAGAATTTACTGAAAAACCCGCATTAGACGAAATGCACAGTGTAGTACATAGTATATGAGTGAGTTGCACTGAAAAACTTAGAATTTACTGAAAAACCCGCATTAGACGAAAAGCACAGTGTAGTACATAGTATATGAGTGAATTGCACTGAAAACTTAGAATTTACTGAAAAACCCGCATTAGACGAAATGCACAGTGTAGTACATTGTATATGAGTGAGTTGCACTGAAAAACTTAGAATTTACTGAAAAACCTGCATAGGACGAAATGCACAGTGTAGTACATTGTATATGAGTGAGTTGCACTGAAAAACTTAGAATTTACTGAAAAACCCGCATTAGAAGAATTGCACAGTGTAGTACATAGTATATGAGTGAGTTGCACTGAAAAACTTAGAATTTACTGAAAAACCCGCATTAGACGAAAAGCACAGTGTAGTACATTGTATATGAGTGAGTTGCACTGAAAAACTTAGAATTTACTGAAAAACCCGCATTAGACGAAATGCACAGTGTAGTACATAGTATATGAGTGAGTTGCACTGAATAACTTAGAATTTACTGAAAAACCCGCATTAGACGAAATGCACAGTGTAATACATTGTTTATGAGTGAGTTGCACTGAAAAACTTAGAATTTACTGATAAACCCGCATTAGACGAAATGCACATTGTAGTACATTGTATATGAGTGAGTTGCACTGAAAAACTTAGAATTTACTGAAAAACCCGCATTAGAAGAAATTCACAGTGTAGTACATTGTATATGAGTGAGTTGCACTGAAAAACTTAGAATTTACTGAAAAACCCGCATTAGACGAAATGCACAGTGTAGTACATTGTATATGAGTGAGTTGCACTGAAAAACTTAGAATTTACTGAAAAACCCGCATTAGACGAAATGCACAGTGTACTACATTGTATATGAGTGAGTTGCACTGAAAAACCTAGAATTTACTGAAAAACCCGCATTAGAAGAAATGCACAGTGTAGTACATTGTATATGAGTGAGTTGCACTGAAAAACTTAGAATTTACTGAAAAACCCGCATTAGACGAAATGCACAGTGTAGTACATTGTATATGAGTGAGTTGCACTGAAAAACTTAGAATTTACTGAAAAACCCGCATTAGACGAAATGCACAGTGTAGTACATAGTAAATGAGTGAGTTGCACTGAAAAACTTAGAATTTACTGAAAAACCCGCATTAGACGAAATGCACAGTGTAGTACATTGTATATGAGTGAGTTGCACTGAAAAACTTAGAATTTACTGAAATACCCGCATTAGACGAAATGCACAGTGTAGTACATAGTATATGAGTGAGTTGCACTGAAAAACTTAGAATTTACTGAAAAACCCGCATTAGACGAAATGCACAGTGTAGTACATAGTATATGAGTGAGTTGCACTGAAAAACTTAGAATTTACTGAAAAACCCGCATTAGACGAAATGCACAGTGTAGTACATAGTATATGAGTGAGTTGCACTGAAAAACTTAGAATTTACTGAAAAACCCGCATTAGACGAAATGCACAGTGTAGTACATTGTATATGAGTGAGTTGCACTGAAAAACTTAGAATTTACTGAAAAACCTGCATTAGACGAAAAGCACAGTGTAGTACATAGTATATGAGTGAATTGCACTGAAAACTTAGAATTTACTGAAAAACCCGCATTAGACGAAATGCACAGTGTAGTACATTGTATATGTGTGAGTTGCACTGAAAATCTTAGAATTTACTGAAAAACCTGCATTAGACGAAATGCACAGTGTAGTACATTGTATATGAGTGAGTTGCACTGAAAAACTTAGAATTTACTGAAAAACCCGAATTAGAAGAATTGCACAGTGTAGTACATAGTATATGAGTGAGTTGCACTGAAAAACTTAGAATTTACTGAAAAACCCGCATTAGACGAAATGCACAGTGTAGTACATTGTATATGAGTGAGTTGCACTGAAAAACTTAGAATTTACTGAAAAACCCGCATTAGACGAAATGCACAGTGTACTACATTGTATATGAGTGAGTTGCACTGAAAAACTTAGAATTTACTGAAAAACCCGCATTAGAAGAAAGGCACAGTGTAGTACATTGTATATGAGTGAGTTGCACTGAAAAACTTAGAATTTACTGAAAAACCCGCATTAGACGAAATGCACAGTGTAGTACATTGTATATGAGTGAGTTGCACTGAAAAACTTAGAATTTACTGAAAAACCCGCATTAGACGAAATGCACAGTGTAGTACATAGTAAATGAGTGAGTTGCACTGAAAAACTTAGAATTTACTGAAAAACCCGCATTAGACGAAATGCACAGTGTAGTACATTGTATATGAGTGAGTTGCACTGAAAAACTTAGAATTTACTGAAAAACCCGCATTAGACGAAATGCACAGTGTAGTACATAGTAAATGAGTGAGTTGCACTGAAAACTTAGAATTTACTGAAAAACCCGCATTAGACGAAATGCACAGTGTAGTACATTGTATATGAGTGAGTTGCACTGAAAAACTTAGAATTTACTGAAATACCCGCATTAGACGAAATGCACAGTGTAGTACATAGTATATGAGTGAGTTGCACTGAAAAACTTAGAATTTACTGAAAAACCCGCATTAGACGAAATGCACAGTGTAGTACATAGTATATGAGTGAGTTGCACTGAAAAACTTAGAATTTACTGAAAAACCCGCATTAGACGAAATGCACAGTGTAGTACATAGTATATGAGTGAGTTGCACTGAAAAACTTAGAATTTACTGAAAACCCGCATTAGACGAAATGCACAGTGTAGTACATTGTATATGAGTGAGTTGCACTGAAAAACTTAGAATTTACTGAAAAACCTGCATTAGACGAAAAGCACAGTGTAGTACATAGTATATGAGTGAATTGCACTGAAAACTTAGAATTTACTGAAAAACCCGCATTAGACGAAATGCACAGTGTAGTACATTGTATATGTGTGAGTTGCACTGAAAATCTTAGAATTTACTGAAAAACCTGCATTAGACGAAATGCACAGTGTAGTACATTGTATATGAGTGAGTTGCACTGAAAAACTTAGAATTTACTGAAAAACCCGAATTAGAAGAATTGCACAGTGTAGTACATAGTATATGAGTGAGTTGCACTGAAAAACTTAGAATTTACTGAAAAACCCGCATTAGACGAAATGCACAGTGTAGTACATTGTATATGAGTGAGTTGCACTGAAAAACTTAGAATTTACTGAAAAACCCGCATTAGACGAAATGCACAGTGTACTACATTGTATATGAGTGAGTTGCACTGAAAAACTTAGAATTTACTGAAAAACCCGCATTAGAAGAAAGGCACAGTGTAGTACATTGTATATGAGTGAGTTGCACTGAAAAACTTAGAATTTACTGAAAAACCCGCATTAGACGAAATGCACAGTGTAGTACATTGTATATGAGTGAGTTGCACTGAAAAACTTAGAATTTACTGAAAAACCCGCATTAGACGAAATGCACAGTGTAGTACATAGTATATGAGTGAGTTTGCACTGAAAAACTTAGAATTTACTGAAAAACCCGCATTAGACGAAATGCACAGTGTAGTACATTGTATATGAGTGATTGCACTGAAAAACTTAGAATTTACTGAAATACCCGCATTAGACGAAATGCACAGTGTAGTACATAGTATATGAGTGAGTTGCACTGAAAAACTTAGAATTTACTGAAAAACCCGCATTAGACGAAATGCACAGTGTAGTACATAGTATATGAGTGAGTTGCACTGAAAAACTTAGAATTTACTGAAAAACCCGCATTAGACGAAATGCACAGTGTAGTACATAGTATATGAGTGAGTTGCACTGAAAAACTTAGAATTTACTGAAAAACCCGCATTAGACGAAATGCACAGTGTAGTACATTGTATATGAGTGAGTTGCACTGAAAAACTTAGAATTTACTGAAAAACCTGCATTAGACGAAAAGCACAGTGTAGTACATAGTATATGAGTGAATTGCACTGAAAACTTAGAATTTACTGAAAAACCCGCATTAGACGAAATGCACAGTGTAGTACATTGTATATGTGTGAGTTGCACTGAAAAACTTAGAATTTACTGAAAAACCTGCATTAGACGAAATGCACAGTGTAGTACATTGTATATGAGTGAGTTGCACTGAAAAACTTAGAATTTACTGAAAAACCCGAATTAGAAGAATTGCACAGTGTAGTACATAGTATATGAGTGAGTTGCACTGAAAAACTTAGAATTTACTGAAAAACCCGCATTAGACGAAAAGCACAGTGTAGTACATTGTATATGAGTGAGTTGCACTGAAAAACTTAGAATTTACTGAAAAACCCGCATTAGACGAAATGCTCAGTGTAGTACATAGTATATGAGTGAGTTGCACTGAAAAACTTAGAATTTACTGAAAAACCCGCATTAGACGAAAAGCACAGTGTAGTACATAGTATATGAGTGAATTGCACTGAAAACTTAGAATTTACTGAAAAACCCGCATTAGACGAAATGCACAGTGTAGTACATTGTATATGAGTGAGTTGCACTGAAAAACGTAGAATTTACTGAAAAACCTGCATTAGACGAAATGCACAGTGTAGTACATTGTATATGAGTGAGTTGCACTGAAAAACTTAGAATTTACTGAAAAACCCGAATTAGAAGAATTGCACAGTGTAGTACATAGTATATGAGTGAGTTGCACTGAAAAACTTAGAATTTACTGAAAAACCCGCATTAGACGAAAAGCACAGTGTAGTACATTGTATATGAGTGAGTTGCACTGAAAAACTTAGAATTTACTGAAAAACCCGCATTAGACGAAATGCACAGTGTAGTACATAGTATATGAGTGAGTTGCACTGAATAACTTAGAATTTACTGAAAAACCCGCATTAGACGAAATGCACAGTGTAATACATTGTATATGAGTGAGTTGCACTGAAAAACTTAGAAATTACTGATAAACCCGCATTAGACGAAATGCACAGTGTAGTACATTGTATATGAGTGAGTTGCACTGAAAAACTTAGAATTTACTGAAAAACCCGCATTAGAAGAAATGCACAGTGTAGTACATTGTATATGAGTGAGTTGCACTGAAAAACTTAGAATTTACTGAAAAACCCGCATTAGAAGAAATGCACAGTGTAGTACATTGTATATGAGTGAGTTGCACTGAAAAACTTAGAATTTACTGAAAAACCCGCATTAGACGAAATGCACAGTGTACTACATTGTATATGAGTGAGTTGCACTGAAAAACTTAGAATTTATTGAAAAACCCGCATTAGACGAAATGCACAGTGTAGTACATTGTATATGAGTGAGTTGCACTGAAAAACTTAGAATTTACTGAAAAACCCGCATTAGACGAAATGCACAGTGTAGTACATTGTATATGAGTGAGTTGTACTGAAAAACTTAGATTTTACTGAAAAACCCGCATTAGACGAAATGCACCTTGTAGTACATAGTAAATGAGTGAGTTGCACTGAAAAACTTAGAATTTACTGAAAAACCCGCATTAGACGAAATGCACAGTGTAGTACATAGTAAATGAGTGAGTTGCACTGAAAAACTTAGAATTTACTGAAAAACCCGCATTAGACGAAATGCACAGTGTAGTACATTGTATATGAGTGATTGCACTGAAAAACTTAGAATTTACTGAAATACCCGCATTAGACGAAATGCACAGTGTAGTACATAGTATATGAGTGAGTTGCACTGAAAAACTTAGAATTTACTGAAAAACCCGCATTAGACGAAATGCACAGTGTAGTACATAGTATATGAGTGAGTTGCACTGAAAAACTTAGAATTTACTGAAAAACCCGCATTAGACGAAATGCACAGTGTAGTACATAGTATATGAGTGAGTTGCACTGAAAAACTTAGAATTTACTGAAAAACCCGCATTAGACGAAATGCACAGTGTAGTACATTGTATATGAGTGAGTTGCACTGAAAAACTTAGAATTTACTGAAAAACCTGCATTAGACGAAAAGCACAGTGTAGTACATAGTATATGAGTGAATTGCACTGAAAACTTAGAATTTACTGAAAAACCCGCATTAGACGAAATGCACAGTGTAGTACATTGTATATGTGTGAGTTGCACTGAAAAACTTAGAATTTACTGAAAAACCTGCATTAGACGAAATGCACAGTGTAGTACATTGTATATGAGTGAGTTGCACTGAAAAACTTAGAATTTACTGAAAAACCCGAATTAGAAGAATTGCACAGTGTAGTACATAGTATATGAGTGAGTTGCACTGAAAAACTTAGAATTTACTGAAAAACCCGCATTAGACGAAAAGCACAGTGTAGTACATTGTATATGAGTGAGTTGCACTGAAAAACTTAGAATTTACTGAAAAACCCGCATTAGACGAAATGCTCAGTGTAGTACATAGTATATGAGTGAGTTGCACTGAAAAACTTAGAATTTACTGAAAAACCCGCATTAGACGAAAAGCACAGTGTAGTACATAGTATATGAGTGAATTGCACTGAAAACTTAGAATTTACTGAAAAACCCGCATTAGACGAAATGCACAGTGTAGTACATTGTATATGAGTGAGTTGCACTGAAAAACGTAGAATTTACTGAAAAACCTGCATTAGACGAAATGCACAGTGTAGTACATTGTATATGAGTGAGTTGCACTGAAAAACTTAGAATTTACTGAAAAACCCGAATTAGAAGAATTGCACAGTGTAGTACATAGTATATGAGTGAGTTGCACTGAAAAACTTAGAATTTACTGAAAAACCCGCATTAGACGAAAAGCACAGTGTAGTACATTGTATATGAGTGAGTTGCACTGAAAAACTTAGAATTTACTGAAAAACCCGCATTAGACGAAATGCACAGTGTAGTACATAGTATATGAGTGAGTTGCACTGAATAACTTAGAATTTACTGAAAAACCCGCATTAGACGAAATGCACAGTGTAATACATTGTATATGAGTGAGTTGCACTGAAAAACTTAGAAATTACTGATAAACCCGCATTAGACGAAATGCACAGTGTAGTACATTGTATATGAGTGAGTTGCACTGAAAAACTTAGAATTTACTGAAAAACCCGCATTAGAAGAAATGCACAGTGTAGTACATTGTATATGAGTGAGTTGCACTGAAAAACTTAGAATTTACTGAAAAACCCGCATTAGAAGAAATGCACAGTGTAGTACATTGTATATGAGTGAGTTGCACTGAAAAACTTAGAATTTACTGAAAAACCCGCATTAGACGAAATGCACAGTGTACTACATTGTATATGAGTGAGTTGCACTGAAAAACTTAGAATTTATTGAAAAACCCGCATTAGACGAAATGCACAGTGTAGTACATTGTATATGAGTGAGTTGCACTGAAAAACTTAGAATTTACTGAAAAACCCGCATTAGACGAAATGCACAGTGTAGTACATTGTATATGAGTGAGTTGTACTGAAAAACTTAGATTTTACTGAAAAACCCGCATTAGACGAAATGCACCTTGTAGTACATAGTAAATGAGTGAGTTGCACTGAAAAACTTAGAATTTACTGAAAAACCCGCATTAGACGAAATGCACAGTGTAGTACATAGTAAATGAGTGAGTTGCACTGAAAAACTTAGAATTTACTGAAAAACCTGCATTAGACGAAATGCACACTGTAGTACATTATATATGAGTGAGTTGCACTGAAAAACTTAGAATTTACTGAAAAACCCGCATTAGAAGAATTGCACAGTGTAGTACATAGTATATGAGTGAGTTGCACTGAAAAACTTAGAATTTACTGAAAAACCCGCATTAGACGAAAAGCACAGTGTAGTACATTGTATATGAGTGAGTTGCACTGAAAAACTTAGAATTTACTGAAAAACCCGCATTAGACGAAATGCACAGTGTAGTATATAGTATATGAGTGAGTTGCACTGAATAACTTAGAATTTACTGAAAAACCCGCATTAGACGAAATGCACAGTGTAATACATTGTATATGAGTGAGTTGCACTGAAAAACTTAGAATTTACTGAAAAAACCGCATTAGACGAAATGCACAGTGTAGTACATTGTATATGAGTGAGTTGCACTGAAAAACTTAGAATTTACTGAAAAACCCGCATTAGACGAAATGCACAGTGTAGTACATTGTATATGAGTGAGTTGCACTGAAAAACTTAGAATTTACTGAAAAACCCGCATTAGACGAAATGCACAGTGTAGTACATAGTATATGAGTGAGTTGCACTGAAAAACTTAGAATTTACTGAAAAACCCGCATTAGACGAAAAGCACATTGTAGTACATAGTATATGAGTGAATTGCACTGAAAACTTAGAATTTACTGAAAAACCCGCATTAGACGAAATGCACAGTGTAGTACATTGTATATGAGTGAGTTGCACTGAAAAACTTAGAATTTACTGAAAAACCCGCATTAGAAGAAATGCACAGTGTAGTACATTGTATATGAGTGAGTTGCACTGAAAAACTTAGAATTTACTGAAAAACCCGCATTAGACGAAATGCACAGTGTACTACATTGTATATGAGTGAGTTGCACTGAAAAACTTAGAATTTACTGAAAAACCCGCATTAGACGAAATGCACAGTGTAGTACATAGTAAATGAGTGAGTTGCACTGAAAAACTTAGAATTTACTGAAAAACCCGCATTAGACGAAATGCACAGTGTAGTACATTGTATATGAGTGAGTTGCACTGAAAAACTTAGAATTTACTGAAATACCCGCATTAGACGAAATGCACAGTGTAGTACATAGTATATGAGTGAGTTGCACTGAAAAACTTAGAATTTACTGAAAAACCCGCATTAGACGAAATGCACAGTGTAGTACATAGTATATGAGTGAGTTGCACTGAAAAACTTAGAATTTACTGAAAAACCCGCATTAGACGAAATGCACAGTGTAGTACATAGTATATGCGTGAGTTGCACTGAAAAACTTAGAATTTACTGAAAAACCCGCATTAGACGAAATGCACAGTGTAGTACATTGTATATGAGTGAGTTGCACTGAAAAACTTAGAATTTACTGAAAAACCTGCATTAGACGAAAAGCACAGTGTAGTACATAGTATATGAGTGAATTGCACTGAAAACTTAGAATTTACTGAAAAACCCGCATTAGACGAAATGCACAGTGTAGTACATTGTATATGTGTGAGTTGCACTGAAAAACTTAGAATTTACTGAAAAACCTGCATTAGACGAAATGCACAGTGTAGTACATTGTATATGAGTGAGTTGCACTGAAAAACTTAGAATTTACTGAAAAACCCGAATTAGAAGAATTGCACAGTGTAGTACATAGTATATGAGTGAGTTGCACTGAAAAACTTAGAATTTACTGAAAAACCCGCATTAGACGAAAAGCACAGTGTAGTACATTGTATATGAGTGAGTTGCACTGAAAAACTTAGAATTTACTGAAAAACCCGCATTAGACGAAATGCACAGTGTAGTACATAGTATATGAGTGAGTTGCACTGAAAAACTTAGAATTTACTGAAAAACCCGCATTAGACGAAAAGCACAGTGTAGTACATAGTATATGAGTGAATTGCACTGAAAACTTAGAATTTACTGAAAAACCCGCATTAGACGAAATGCACAGTGTAGTACATTGTATATGAGTGAGTTGCACTGAAAAACTTAGAATTTACTGAAAAACCCGAATTAGAAGAATTGCACAGTGTAGTACATAGTATATGAGTGAGTTGCACTGAAAAACTTAGAATTTACTGAAAAACCCGCATTAGACGAAAAGCACAGTGTAGTACATTGTATATGAGTGAGTTGCACTGAAAAACTTAGAATTTACTGAAAAACCCGCATTAGACGAAATGCACAGTGTAGTACATAGTATATGAGTGAGTTGCACTGAATAACTTAGAATTTACTGAAAAACCCGCATTAGACGAAATGCACAGTGTAATACATTGTTTATGAGTGAGTTGCACTGAAAAACTTAGAATTTACTGATAAACCCGCATTAGACGAAATGCACAGTGTAGTACATTGTATATGAGTGAGTTGCACTGAAAAACTTAGAATTTACTGAAAAACCCGCATTAGAAGAAATGCACAGTGTAGTACATTGTATATGAGTGAGTTGCACTGAAAAACTTAGAATTTACTGAAAAACCCGCATTAGACGAAATGCACAGTGTACTACATTGTATATGAGTGAGTTGCACTGAAAAACTTAGAATTTACTGAAAAACCCGCATTAGAAGAAATGCACAGTGTAGTACATTGTATATGAGTGAGTTGCACTGAAAACCTTAGAATTTACTGAAAAACCCGCATTAGACGAAATGCACAGTGTAGTACATTGTATATGAGTGAGTTGCACTGAAAAACTTAGAATTTACTGAAAAACCCGCATTAGACGAAATGCACAGTGTAGTACAGAGTAAATGAGTGAGTTGCACTGAAAAACTTAGAATTTACTGAAAAACCCGCATTAGACGAAATGCACAGTGTAGTACATTGTATATGTGTGAGTTGCACTGAAAAACTTAGAATTTACTGAAAAACCTGCATTAGACGAAATGCACAGTGTAGTACATTGTATATGAGTGAGTTGCACTGAAAACTTAGAATTTACTGAAATACCCGCATTAGACGAAATGCACAGTGTAGTACATAGTATATGAGTGAGTTGCACTGAAAAACTTAGAATTTACTGAAAAACCCGCATTAGACGAAATGCACAGTGTAGTACATAGTATATGAGTGAGTTGCACTGAAAAACTTAGAATTTACTGAAAAACCCGCATTAGACGAAATGCACAGTGTAGTACATAGTATATGCGTGAGTTGCACTGAAAAACTTAGAATTTACTGAAAAACCCGCATTAGACGAAATGCACAGTGTAGTACATTGTATATGAGTGAGTTGCACTGAAAAATTTAGAATTTACTGAAAAACCCTGCATTAGACGAAAAGCACAGTGTAGTACATAGTATATGAGTGAATTGCACTGAAAACTTAGAATTTACTGAAAAACCCGCATTAGACGAAATGCACAGTGTAGTACATTGTATATGTGTGAGTTGCACTGAAAAACTTAGAATTTACTGAAAAACCTGCATTAGACGAAATGCACAGTGTAGTACATTGTATATGAGTGAGTTGCACTGAAAAACTTAGAATTTACTGAAAAACCCGAATTAGAAGAATTGCACAGTGTAGTACATAGTATATGAGTGAGTTGCACTGAAAAACTTAGAATTTACTGAAAAAACCCGCATTAGACGAAAAGCACAGTGTAGTACATTGTATATGAGTGAGTTGCACTGAAAAACTTAGAATTTACTGAAAAACCCGCATTAGACGAAATGCACAGTGTAGTACATAGTATATGAGTGAATTGCACTGAAAACTTAGAATTTACTGAAAAACCCGCATTAGACGAAATGCACAGTGTAGTACATTGTATATGAGTGAGTTGCACTGAAAAACTTAGAATTACTGAAAAACCCGAATTAGAAGAATTGCACAGTGTAGTACATAGTATATGAGTGAGTTGCACTGAAAAACTTAGAATTTACTGAAAAACCCGCATTAGACGAAAAGCACAGTGTAGTACATTGTATATGAGTGAGTTGCACTGAAAAACTTAGAATTTACTGAAAAACCCGCATTAGACGAAATGCACAGTGTAGTATATAGTATATGAGTGAGTTGCACTGAATAACTTAGAATTTACTGAAAAACCCGCATTAGACGAAATGCACAGAGTAATACATTGTATATGAGTGAGTTGCACTGAAAAACTTAGAATTTACTGAAAAAACCGCATTAGACGAAATGCACAGTGTAGTACATTGTATATGAGTGAGTTGCACTGAAAACTTAGAATTTACTGAAAAACCCGCATTAGACGAAATGCACAGTGTAGTACATTGTATATGAGTGAGTTGCACTGAAAAACTTAGAATTTACTGAAAAACCCGCATTAGACGAAATGCACAGTGTAGTACATAGTATATGAGTGAGTTGCACTGAAAAACTTAGAATTTACTGAAAAACCCGCATTAGACGAAAAGCACATTGTAGTACATAGTATATGAGTGAATTGCACTGAAAACTTAGAATTTACTGAAAAACCCGCATTAGACGAAATGCACAGTGTAGTACATTGTATATGAGTGAGTTGCACTGAAAAACTTAGAATTTACTGAAAAACCCGCATTAGAAGAAATGCACAGTGTAGTACATTGTATATGAGTGAGTTGCACTGAAAAACTTAGAATTTACTGAAAAACCCGCATTAGACGAAATGCACAGTGTACTACATTGTATATGAGTGAGTTGCACTGAAAACTTAGAATTTACTGAAAAACCCGCATTAGACGAAATGCACAGTGTAGTACATAGTAAATGAGTGAGTTGCACTGAAAAACTTAGAATTTACTGAAAAACCCGCATTAGACGAAATGCACAGTGTAGTACATTGTATATGAGTGAGTTGCACTGAAAAACTTAGAATTTACTGAAATACCCGCATTAGACGAAATGCACAGTGTAGTACATAGTATATGAGTGAGTTGCACTGAAAAACTTAGAATTTACTGAAAAACCCGCATTAGACGAAATGCACAGTGTAGTACATAGTATATGAGTGAGTTGCACTGAAAAACTTAGAATTTACTGAAAAACCCGCATTAGACGAAATGCACAGTGTAGTACATAGTATATGCGTGAGTTGCACTGAAAAACTTAGAATTTACTGAAAAACCCGCATTAGACGAAATGCACAGTGTAGTACATTGTATATGAGTGAGTTGCACTGAAAAACTTAGAATTTACTGAAAAACCTGCATTAGACGAAAAGCACAGTGTAGTACATAGTATATGAGTGAATTGCACTGAAAAACTTAGAATTTACTGAAAAACCCGCATTAGACGAAATGCACAGTGTAGTACATTGTATATGTGTGAGTTGCACTGAAAAACTTAGAATTTACTGAAAAACCTGCATTAGACGAAATGCACAGTGTAGTACATTGTATATGAGTGAGTTGCACTGAAAAACTTAGAATTTACTGAAAAACCCGAATTAGAAGAATTGCACAGTGTAGTACATAGTATATGAGTGAGTTGCACTGAAAAACTTAGAATTTACTGAAAAACCCGCATTAGACGAAAAGCACAGTGTAGTACATTGTATATGAGTGAGTTGCACTGAAAAACTTAGAATTTACTGAAAACCCGCATTAGACGAAATGCACAGTGTAGTACATAGTATATGAGTGAGTTGCACTGAAAAACTTAGAATTTACTGAAAAACCCGCATTAGACGAAAAGCACAGAGTAGTACATAGTATATGAGTGAATTGCACTGAAAACTTAGAATTTACTGAAAAACCCGCATTAGACGAAATGCACAGTGTAGTACATTGTATATGAGTGAGTTGCACTGAAAAACTTAGAATTTACTGAAAAACCCGAATTAGAAGAATTGCACAGTGTAGTACATAGTATATGAGTGAGTTGCACTGAAAAACTTAGAATTTACTGAAAAACCCG
>NW_028227379.1:243560-284329 GCF_978045245.1 Mus caroli | reverse complement strand
CAGTAAATTCTAAATTTTTCAGTGCAACTCACTCATATATTATGTACTAAACTGTGCATTTCGTCTAATGCGGGTTTTTTCAGTAAATTCTAAGTTTTTCAGTGCAACTCACTCATATACAATGTACTACACTGTGCATTTCGTCTAATGCGGGTTTTTCAGTAAATTCTAAGTTTTTCAGTGCAACTCACTCATATACAATGTACTACACTGTGCATTTCGTCTAATGCGGGTTTTTCAGTAAATTCTAAGTTTTTCAGTGCAACTCACTCATATACAATGTACTACACTGTGCATTTCGTGTAATCCGGGTTTTTCAGTAAATTCTAAGTTTTTTAAGGCAACTCACTCATATAGTATGTAATACACTGTGCGTTTCTTATAATCTAAGTTTTTCAGTGCAACTGACTCATATACTATGTACTACACTGTGCATTTCGTCTAATGCGGGTTTTTCAGTAAATTCTAAGTTTTTCAGTGCAACTCACTCATATACTATGTACTACACTGTGCATTTCGTCTAATGCGGGTTTTTTCAGTAAATTCTAAGTTTTTCAGTGCAACTCACTCATATACTATGTACTATACTGTGCATTTCGTCTAATGCGGGTATTTCAGTAAATTCTAAGTTTTTCAGTGCAACTCACTCATATACAATGTACTACACTGTGCATTTCGTCTAATGCAGGTTTTTCAGTAAATTCTAAGTTTTTCAGTACAACTCAATCATATACTATGTACTACACTGTGCATTTCGTCTAATGCGGGTTTTTCAGTAAATTCTAAGTTTTTCAGTGCAACTCACTCATATACAATGTACTACACTGTGCATTTCGTCTAATGCGGGTTTTTCAGTAAATTCTAAGTTTTTCAGTGCAACTCACTCATATACTATGTACTACACTGTGCATTTCGTCTAATGCGGGTTTTTCAGTAAATTCTAAGTTTTTCAGTGCAACTCACTCATATACTATGTACTACACTATGCATTTTGTCTAATGCGGGTTTTTCAATAAATTCTAAGTTTTTCAGTGCAACTCACTCATATACTATATACTACACTATGCATTTCGTGTAATCCGGGTTTGTCAGTAAAACTCACTCATATACTATGTACTACAATGTGCGTTTCTCATGTTCTAAGTTTCTCAGTGCAACTCACTCATATACTATGTACTACACTGTGCATTTCCTGTAATCCGGGTTTTTCAGTAAAACTCACTCATATACCATGTACTACACTATGCGTTTCTTATTTTCTAAGTTTTTCAGTGCAACTCACTCATATACTATGTACTACATGTGCATTTCGTTTAATCCGGGTTTTTCAGTAAATTCTAAGTTTTTCAGTGCAACTCACTTATATATTATGTACTACTCTGTGCGTTTCTTATATTCTAAGTTTGTCAGTGAAACTCACTCATATACTATATACTACACTGTTCATTTTGTGTAATGCGGGTTTTTCAGTAAATTCTAAGTTTTTCAGTGCAACTCCCTCATATACTATGTATTACACTGTGCGTTTCTTATATTCTAAGTTTTTCAGTGCAATTCACTCATATACTGTGTACTACACTGTGCATTTCGTGTAATCCGGGTTTTTCAGTAAAATTTGCTCATATACTATGTACTACACTGTGCGATTCTTATATTCTAAGTTTTTCAATGAAACTCACTCATATACTATGTACTACACTGTGCATTTCGTATAATGCGGGTTTTTCAGTAAATTTTAAGTTTTTCAGTGCAACTCACTCATATAATATGTACTACACTGTGCATTTCGTGTAATCCGGGTTTTTCAGTAAATTCTAAGTTTTTTAAGGCAACTCACTCATATAGTATGTAATACACTGTGCGTTTCTTATAATCTAAGTATTTCAGTGCAACTGACTCATATACTATGTACTACACTGTGCATTTCGTCTAATGCGGGTTTTTCAGTAAATTCTAAGTTTTTTCAGTGCAACTCACTCATATACTATGTACTACACTGTGCATTTCGTCTAATGCGGGTTTTTCAGTAAATTCTAAGTTTTTCAGTGCAACTCATTCATATACTATGTACTACACTGTGCATTTCGTCTAATGCGGGTATTTCAGTAAATTCTAAGTTTTTCAGTGCAACTCACTCATATACAATGTACTACACTGTGCATTTCGTCTAATGCGGGTTTTTCAGTAAATTCTAAGTTTTTCAGTGCAACTCAATCATATACTATGTACTACACTGTGCATTTCGTCTAATGCGGGTTTTTCAGTAAATTCTAAGTTTTTCAGTGCAACTCACTCATATACAATGTACTACACTGTGCATTTCGTCTAATGCGGGTTTTTCAGTAAATTCTAAGTTTTTCAGTGCAACTCACTCATATACAATGTACTACACTGTGCATTTCGTCTAATGCGGGTTTTTCAGTAAATTCTAAGTTTTTCAGTGCAACTCACTCATATACAATGTACTACACTGTGCATTTCGTCTAATGCGGGTTTTTCAGTAAATTCTAAGTTATTCAGTGCAACTCACTCATATACTATGTACTACACTGTGCATTTCGTCTAATGCGGGTTTTTCAGTAAATTCTAAGTTTTTCAGTGCAAATCACTCATATACTATGTACTACACTGTGCATTTCGTCCAATGAGGGTATTTCAGTAAATTCTAAGTTTTTCAGTGCAACTCACTCATATACTATGTACTACACTGTGCTTTTCGTCTAATGCGGGTTTTTCAGTAAATTCTAAATTTTTCAGTGCAACTCACTCATATATTATGTACTACACTGTGCATTTCGTCTAATGCGGGTTTTTCAGTAAATTCTAAGTTTTTCAGTGCAACTCACTCATATACAATGTACTACACTGTGCATTTCGTCTAATGCGGGTTTTTCAGTAAATTCTAAGTTTTTCAGTGCAACTCACTCATATACAATGTACTACACTGTGCATTTCGTCTAATGCGGGTTTTTCAGTAAATTCTAAGTTTTTCAGTGCAACTCACTCATATACAATGTACTACACTGTGCATTTCGTCTAATGCGGGTTTTTCAGTAAATTCTAAGTTTTTCAGTGCAACTCACTCATATACTATGTACTACACTGTGCATTTCGTCTAATGCGGGTTTTTCAGTAAATTCTAAGTTTTTCAGTGCAACTCACTCATATACTATGTACTACACTATGCATTTTGTCTAATGCGGGTTTTTCAATAAATTCTAAGTTTTTCAGTGCAACTCACTCATATACTATATACTACACTATGCATTTCGTGTAATCCGGGTTTGTCAGTAAAACTCACTCATATACTATGTACTACAATGTGCGTTTCTCATGTTCTAAGTTTCTCAGTGCAACTGACTCATATACTATGTACTACACTGTGCATTTCCTGTAATCCGGGTTTTTCAGTAAAACTCACTCATATACCATGTACTACACTATGCGTTTCTTATTTTCTAAGTTTTTCAGTACAACTCACTCATATACTATGTACTACATGTGCATTTCGTTTAATCCGGGTTTTTCAGTAAATTCTAAGTTTTTCAGTGCAACTCACTTATATATTATGTACTACTCTGTGCGTTTCTTATATTCTAAGTTTGTCAGTGAAACTCACTCATATACTATATACTACACTGTTCATTTTGTGTAATGCGGGTTTTTCAGTAAATTCTAAGTTTTTCAGTGCAACTCCCTCATATACTATGTATTACACTGTGCGTTTCTTATATTCTAAGTTTTTCAGTGCAACTCACTCATATACTGTGTACTACACTGTGCATTTCGTGTAATCCGGGTTTTTCAGTAAAATTTGCTCATATACTATGTACTACACTGTGCGATTCTTATATTCTAAGTTTTTCAATGAAACTCACTCATATACTATGTACTACACTGTGCATTTCGTATAATGCGGGTTTTTCAGTAAATTTTAAGTTTTTCAGTGCAACTCACTCATATAATATGTACTACACTGTGCATTTCGTGTAATCCGGGATTTTCAGTAAATTCTAAGTTTTTTAAGGCAACTCACTCATATAGTATGTAATACACTGTGCGTTTCTTATAATCTAAGTTTTTCAGTGCAACTGACTCATATACTATGTACTACACTGTGCATTTCGTCTAATGCGGATTTTTCAGTAAATTCTAAGTTTTTCATTGCAACTCACTCATATACTATGTACTACACTGTGCATTTCGTCTAATGCGGGTTTTTCAGTAAATTCTAAGTTTTTCAGTGCAACTCACTCATATACTATGTACTACACTGTGCATTTCGTCTAATGCGGGTATTTCAGTAAATTCTAAGTTTTTCAGTGCAACTCACTCATATACAATGTACTACACTGTGCATTTCGTCTAATGCGGGTTTTTCAGTAAATTCTAAGTTTTTCAGTGCAACTCAATCATATACTATGTACTACACTGTGCATTTCGTCTAATGCGGGTTTTTCAGTAAATTGTAAGTTTTTCAGTGCAACTCACTCATATACAATGTACTACACTGTGCATTTCGTCTAATGCGGGTTTTTCAGTAAATTCTAAGTTATTCAGTGCAACTCACTCATATACTATGTACTACACTGTGCATTTCGTCTAATGCGGGTTTTTCAGTAAATTCTAAGTTTTTCAGTGCAAATCACTCATATACTATGTACTACACTGTGCATTTCGTCCAATGAGGGTATTTCAGTAAATTCTAAGTTCTTCAGTGCAACTCACTCATATACTATGTACTACACTGTGCTTTTCGTCTAATGCGGGTTTTTCAGTAAATTCTAAATTTTTCAGTGCAACTCACTCATATATTATGTACTACACTGTGCATTTCGTCTAATGCGGGTTTTTCAGTAAATTCTAAGTTTTTCAGTGCAACTCACTCATATACAATGTACTACACTGTGCATTTCGTCTAATGCGGGTTTTTCAGTAAATTCTAAGTTTTTCAGTGCAACTCACTCATATACAATGTACTACACTGTGCATTTCGTCTAATGCGGGTTTTTTAGTAAATTCTAAGTTTTTCAGTGCAACTCACTCATATACAATGTACTACACTGTGCATTTCGTCTAATGCGGGTATTTCAGTAAATTCTAAGTTTTTCAGTGCAACTCACTCATATACAATGTATTACACTGTGCATTTCGTCTAATGTGGGTTTTTCAGTAAATTATAAGTTATTCAGTGCAACTCACTCATATACTATGTACTACACTGTGCATTTCGTCTAATGCGGGTTTTTCAGTAAATTCTAAGTTTTTCAGTGCAACTCACTCATATACAATGTACTACACTGTGCTTTTCGTCTAATGCGGGTTTTTCAATAAATTCTAAGTTTTTCAGTGCAACTCACTCATATACTATATACTACACTGTGCATTTCGTGTAATCCGGGTTTGTCAGTAAAACTCACTCATATACTATGTACTACAATGTGCGTTTCTCATGTTCTAAGTTTCTCAGTGCAACTCACTCATATACTATGTACTACACTGTGCATTTCCTGTAATCCGGGTTTTTCTGTAAAACTCACTCATATACTATGTACTACACTATGCGTTTCTTATTTTCTAAGTTTTTCAGTGCAACTCACTCATATACTATGTACTACATGTGCATTTCGTTTAATCCGGGTTTTTCAGTAAATTCTAAGTTTTTTAAGGCAACTCACTCATATAGTATGTAATACATTGTGCGTTTCTTATAATCTAAGTTTTTCAGTGCAACTGACTCATATACTATGTACTACACTGTGCATTTCGTCTAATGCGGGTTTTTCAGTAAATTCTAAGTTTTTCAGTGCAACTCACTCATATACTATGTACTACACTGTGCATTTCGTCTAATGCGGGTTTTTCAGTAAATTCTAAGTTTTTCAGTGCAACTCACTCATATACTATGTACTACACTGTGCATTTCGTCTAATGCGGGTATTTCAGTAAATTCTAAGTTTTTCAGTGCAACTCACTCATATACAATGTACTACACTGTGCATTTCGTCTAATGCAGGTTTTTCAGTAAATTCTAAGTTTTTCAGTACAACTCAATCATATACTATGTACTACACTGTGCATTTCGTCTAATGCGGGTTTTTCAGTAAATTCTAAGTTTTTCAGTGCAACTCACTCATATACAATGTACTACACTGTGCATTTCGTCTAATGCGGGTTTTTCAGTAAATTCTAAGTTTTTCAGTGCAACTCACTCATATACTATGTACTACACTGTGCATTTCGTCTAATGCGGGTTTTTCAGTAAATTCTAAGTTTTTCAGTGCAACTCCCTCATATACTATGTATTACACTGTGCGTTTCTTATATTCTAAGTTTTTCAGTGCAACTCAATCATATACTATGTACTACACTGTGCATTTCGTCTAATGCGGGTTTTTCAGTAAATTCTAAGTTTTTCAGTGCAACTCACTCATATACAATGTACTACACTGTGCATTTCGTCTAATGCGGGTTTTTCAGTAAATTCTAAGTTTTTCAGTGCAACTCACTCATATACAATGTACTACACTGTGCATTTCGACTAATGCGGGTTTTTCAGTAAATTCTAAGTTTTTCAGTGCAACTCACTCATATACAATGTACTACACTGTGCATTTCGTCTAATGCGGGTTTTTCAGTAAATTCTAAGTTATTCAGTGCAACTCACTCATATACTATGTACTACACTGTGCATTTCGTCTAATGCGGGTTTTTCAGTAAATTCTAAGTTTTTCAGTGCAAATCACTCATATACTATGTACTACACTGTGCATTTCGTCCAATGAGGGTATTTCAGCAAATTCTAAGTTTTTCAGTGCAACTCACTCATATACTATGTACTACACTGTGCTTTTCGTCTAATGCGGGTTTTTCAGTAAATTCTAAATTTTTCAGTGCAACTCACTCATATATTATGTACTACACTGTGCATTTCGTCTAATGCGGGTTTTTCAGTAAATTCTAAGTTTTTCAGTGCAACTCACTCATATACAATGTACTACACTGTGCATTTCGTCTAATGCGGGTTTTTCAGTAAATTCTAAGTTTTTCAGTGCAACTCACTCATATACTATGTACTACACTGTGCATTTCGTCTAATGCGGGTTTTTCAGTAAATTCTAAGTTTTTCAGTGCAACTCACTCATATACTATGTACTACACTATGCATTTTGTCTAATGCGGGTTTTTCAATAAATTCTAAGTTTTTCAGTGCAACTCACTCATATACTATATACTACACTATGCATTTCGTGTAATCCGGGTTTGTCAGTAAAACTCACTCATATACTATGTACTACAATGTGCGTTTCTCATGTTCTAAGTTTCTCAGTGCAACTGACTCATATACTATGTACTACACTGTGCATTTCCTGTAATCCGGGTTTTTCAGTAAAACTCACTCATATACCATGTACTACACTATGCGTTTCTTATTTTCTAAGTTTTTCAGTGCAACTCACTCATATACTATGTACTACATGTGCATTTCGTTTAATCCGGGTTTTTCAGTAAATTCTAAGTTTTTCAGTGCAACTCACTTATATATTATGTACTACTCTGTGCGTTTTTTATATTCTAAGTTTGTCAGTGAAACTCACTCATATACTATATACTACACTGTTCATTTTGTGTAATGCGGGTTTTTCAGTAAATTCTAAGTTTTTCAGTGCAACTCCCTCATATACTATGTATTACACTGTGCGTTTCTTATATTCTAAGTTTTTCAGTGCAACTCACTCATATACTGTGTACTACACTGTGCATTTCGTGTAATCCGGGTTTTTCAGTAAAATTTGCTCATATACTATGTACTACACTGTGCGATTCTTATATTCTAAGTTTTTCAATGAAACTCACTCATATACTATGTACTACACTGTGCATTTCGTATAATGCGGGTTTTTCAGTAAATTTTAAGTTTTTCAGTGCAACTCACTCATATAATATGTACTACACTGTGCATTTCGTGTAATCCGGGTTTTTCAGTAAATTCTAAGTTTTTTAAGGCAACTCACTCATATAGTATGTAATACACTGTGCGTTTCTTATAATCTAAGTTTTTCAGTGCAACTGACTCATATACTATGTACTACACTGTGCATTTCGTCTAATGCGGATTTTTCAGTAAATTCTAAGTTTTTCAGTGCAACTCACTCATATACTATGTACTACACTGTGCATTTCGTCTAATGCGGGTTTTTCAGTAAATTCTAAGTTTTTCAGTGCAACTCACTCATATACTATGTACTACACTGTGCATTTCGTCTAATGCGGGTATTTCAGTAAATTCTAAGTTTTTCAGTGCAACTCACTCATATACAATGTACTACACTGTGCATTTCGTCTAATGCGGGTTTTTCAGTAAATTCTAAGTTTTTCAGTGCAACTCAATCATATACTATGTACTACACTGTGCATTTCGTCTAATGCGGGTTTTTCAGCAAATTCTAAGTTTTTCAGTGCAACTCACTCATATACAATGTACTACACTGTGCATTTCGTCTAATGCGGGTTTTTCAGTAAATTCTAAGTTTTTCAGTGCAACTCACTCATATACAATGTACTACACTGTGCATTTCGTCTAATGCGGGTTTTTCAGTAAATTGTAAGTTTTTCAGTGCAACTCACTCATATACAATGTACTACACTGTGCATGTCGTCTAATGCGGGTTTTTCAGTAAATTCTAAGTTATTCAGTGCAACTCACTCATATACTATGTACTACACTGTGCATTTCGTCTAATGCGGGTTTTTCAGTAAATTCTAAGTTTTTCAGTGCAAATCACTCATATACTATGTACTACACTGTGCATTTCGTCCAATGAGGGTATTTCAGTAAATTCTAAGTTCTTCAGTGCAACTCACTCATATACTATGTACTACACTGTGCTTTTCGTCTAATGCGGGTTTTTCAGTAAATTCTAAATTTTTCAGTGCAACTCACTCATATATTATGTACTACACTGTGCATTTCGTCTAATGCGGGTTTTTCAGTAAATTCTAAGTTTTTCAGTGCAACTCACTCATATACAATGTACTACACTGTGCATTTCGTCTAATGCGGGTTTTTCAGTAAATTCTAAGTTTTTCAGTGCAACTCACTCATATACAATGTACTACACTGTGCATTTCGTCTAATGCGGGTTTTTCAGTAAATTCTAAGTTTTTCAGTGCAACTCACTCATATACAATGTACTACACTGTGCTTTTCGTCTAATGCGGGTTTTTCAGTAAATTCTAAGTTTTTCAGTGCAACTCACTCATATACTATGTACTACACTGTGCAATTCTTCTAATGCGGGTTTTTCAGTAAATTCTAAGTTTTTCAGTGCAACTCACTCATATACAATGTACTACACTGTGCATTTCGTCTAATGCGGGTTTTTCCGTAAATTCTAAGTTTTTCAGTGCAACTCACTCATATACAATGTACTACACTGTGCATTTCGTCTAATGCGGGTTTTTCAGTAAATTCTAAGTTTTTCAGTGCAACTCACTCATATCCTATGTACTACACTGTTCATTTCGTCTAATGCGGTTTTTTCAGTAAATTCTAAGTTTTTCAGTGCAACTCACTCATATACTATGTACTACACTGTGCATTTCGTCTAATGCGGGTTTTTCAGTAAATTCTAAGTTTTTCAGTGCAACTCACTCATATACTATGTACTACACTGTGCATTTCGTCTAATGCGGGTTTTTCAATAAATTCTAAGTTTTTCAGTGCAACTCACTCATATACTATATACTACACTGTGCATTTCGTGTAATCCGGGTTTGTCAGTAAAACTCACTCATATACTATGTACTACAATGTGCGTTTCTCATGTTCTAAGTTTCTCAGTGCAACTCACTCATATACTATGTACTACACTGTGCATTTCCTGTAATCCGGGTTTTTCTGTAAAACTCACTCATATACTATGTACTACACTATGCGTTTCTTATTTTCTAAGTTTTTCAGTGCAACTCACTCATATACTATGTACTACATGTGCATTTCGTTTAATCCGGGTTTTTCAGTAAATTCTAAGTTTTTCAGTGCAACTCACTCATATACTATATACTACACTGTGCATTTCATGTAATCCGGGTTTTTCAGTAAAACTCACTCATATACAATGTACTACAATGTGCGTTTCTTATGTTCTATGTTTCTCAGTGCAACTCACTCATATAGTATGTACTATACTGTGCGGTTCTTACATTCTAAGTTTTTCAGTGAAACTCACTCAATTACTATGTACTACACTGTGCGTTTCTTATCTTCTAAGATTTTTAGTGCAACTCACTCATACTACACTGTATGTTTCGAGTAATCACTGTTTTTCAGTGCAACTCACTCATATATTATGAACAACAGTCTGTGTTTCCTGTAGTCATGGTTTTTCAGTACCACTCACTCATATACTATGTACTACACTGTGCGTTTCTTACATTCTAAGTTTTTCAGTGCAACTCACTCATATACTATGTACTACACTGTGCGTTTCTTATATTCTAAGTTTTTCAGTGCAACTCACTCATATACTGTGTACTACACTCTGCATTTCCTGTAATCCGGGTTTTTCAGTAAAACTCACTCATATACTATGTACTACACTATGCGTTTCTTATTTTCTAAGTTTTTCAGTGCAACTCAATCTTATACTATGCACTACATGTGCATTTCGTGAAATCCGGGTTTTTCAGTAGATTCTAAGTTTTTCAGTGCAACTCCCTCATATACTATGTATTACACTGTCCGTTTCTTATATTCTAAGTTTTTCAGTGCAACTCACTCATATACTGTGTACTACACTGTGCATTTCGTGTAATCCGGGTTTTTCAGTAAAATTCCCTCATATACTATGTACTACACTGTGCGATTCTTATATTCTAAGTTTTTCAGTGCAACTCACTCATATACAATGTACTACACTGTGCATTTCGTGTAATCCGGGTTTTTTAGTAAATTCTAATTTTTTCATTGCAACTCACTCATATACTATGTACTACACTGTGCCTTTCTTATAATCTAAGATTTTCAGTGCAACTCACTAATATACTATGTACTACACTGTGCATTTAAAAAAACGGGTTTTTCAGTAAATTCTAAGTTTTTCAAGGCAACTTACTCATATAGTATGTAATACACTGTGCGTTTCTTATAATCTAAGTTTTTCAGTGCAACTCACTCATATACTATGTACTACACTGTGCATTTCGTGTAATGCGGGTTTTTCAGTAAATTCTAAGTTTTTCAGTGCAACTCCGTCATATACTATGTACTACACTGTGCGTTTCTTATATTCTAAGTTTTTCAGTGCAACTCACTCATACACTATGTACTACTCTTTGCATTTCGTGTAATGCGGGTTTTTAAGTAAATTCTAAGTTTTTCAGTGCAACTCACTCATATACAATGTACTACACTGTGCATTTCGTCTAATGCGGGTTTTTCAGTAAATTCTAAGTTTTTCAGTGCAACTCACTCATATACTATGTACTACACTGTGCATTTCGTCTAATGCGGGTTTTTCAGTAAATTCTAAGTTTTTCAGTGCAACTCACTCATATACAATATACTACACTGTGCATTTCGTCTAATGCGGGTTTTTCAGTAAATTCTAAGTTTTTCAGTGCAACTCATCATATACAATGTACTACACTGTGCATTTGGTCTAATGCGGGTTTTTCAGTAAATTCTAATTTTTTCAGTGCAACTCATCATATACAATGTACTACACTGTACATTTCGTCTAATGCGGGTTTTTCAGTAAATTCTAAGTTTTTCAGTGCAACTCACTCATATACAATGTACTACACTGTGCATTTCGTCTAATGCGGGTTTTTCAGTAAATTCTAAGTTTTTCAGTGCAACTCACTCATATACAATGTACTACACTGTGCATTTCGTCTAATGCGGGTTTTTCAGTAAATTCTAAGTTTTTCAGTGCAACTCACTCATATACTATGTACTACACTGTGCATTTCGTCTAATGCGGGTTTTTCAGTAAATTCTAAGTTTTTCAGTGCAAATCACTCATATACTATTTAATACACTGTGCATTTCGTCCAATGAGGGTATTTCAGTAAATTCTAAGTTTTTCAGTGCAACTCACTCATATACTATGTACTACACTGTGCTTTTCGTCTAATGTGGCTTTTTCAGTAAATTCTAAATTTTTCAGTGCAACTCACTCATATACTATGTACTACACTGTGCATTTCGTCTAATGCGGGTTTTTCAGTAAATTCTAAGTTTTTCAGTGCAACTCACTCATATACAATGTACTACACTGTGCATTTCGTCTAATGCGGTTTTTTCAGTAAATTCTAAGTTTTTCAGTGCAACTCACTCATATACTATCTACTACACTGTGCATTTCTTCTAATGCGGGTTTTTCAGTAAATTCTGAGTTTTTCAGTGCAACTCACTCATATACTATGTACTACACTGTGCAATTCTTCTAATGCGGGTTTTTCAGTAAATTCTAAGTTTTTCAGTGCAACTCACTCATATACAATGTACTACACTGTGCATTTCGTCTAATGCGGGTTTTTCAGTAAATTCTAAGTTTTTCAGTGCAACTCACTCATATACTATGTACTACACTGTGCATTTCGTCTAATGCGGGTTTTTCAATAAATTCTAAGTTTTTCAGTGCAACTCACTCATATACTATATACTACACTGTGCATTTCATGTAATCCGGGTTTGTCAGTAAAACTCACTCATATACTATGTACTACAATGTGCGTTTCTCATGTTCTAAGTTTCTCAGTGCAACTCACTCATATACTATGTACTACACTGTGCATTTCCTGTAATCCGGGTTTTTCAGTAAAACTCACTCATATACTATGTACTACACTATGCGTTTCTTATTTTCTAAGTTTTTCAGTGCAACTCACTCATATACTATGTACTACATGTGCATTTCGTTTAATCCGGGTTTTTCAGTAAATTCTAAGTTTTTCAGTGCAACTCACTCATATACTATATACTACACTGTGCATTTCGTGTAATCCGGGTTTTTCAGTAAAACTCACTCATATACAATGTACTACAATGTGCGTTTCTTATGTTCTATGTTTCTCAGTGCAACTCATTCATATACTATGTACTATACTGTGCGGTTCTTACATTCTAAGTTTTTCAGTGAAACTCACTCAATTACTATGTACTACACTGTGCGTTTCTTATCTTCTAAGATTTTTAGTGCAACTCACTCATACTACACTGTATGTTTCGAGTAATCACTGTTTTTCAGTGCAACTCACTCATATATTATGAACAACAGTCTGTGTTTCCTGTAGTCATGGTTTTTCAGTGCCACTCACTCATATACTATGTACTACACTGTGCGTTTCTTACATTCTAAGTTTTTCAGTGCAACTCACTCATATACTATGTACTACACTGTGCGTTTCTTATATTCTAAGTTTTTCAGTGCAACTCACTCATATACTGTGTACTACACTCTGCATTTCCTGTAATCCGGGTTTTTCAGTAAAACTCACTCATATACTATGTACTACACTATGCGTTTCTTATTTTCTAAGTTTTTCAGTGCAACTCAATCTTATACTATGCACTACATGAGCATTTCGTGTAATCCGGGTTTTTCAGTAGATTCTAAGTTTTTCAGTGCAACTCCCTCATATACTATGTATTACACTGTCCGTTTCTTATATTCTAAGTTTTTCAGTGCAACTCACTCATATACTGTGTACTACACTGTGCATTTCGTGTAATCCGGGTTTTTCAGTAAAATTCCCTCATATACTATGTACTACACTGTGCGATTCTTATATTCTAAGTTTTTCAATGAAACTCACTCATATACTATGTACTACACTGTGCATTTCGTGTAATGCGGGTTTTTCAGTAAATTCTAAGTTTTTCAGTGCAACTCACTCATATACAATGTACTACACTGTGCATTTCGTGTAATCCGGGTTTTTTAGTAAATTCTAATTTTTTCATTGCAACTCACTCATATACAATGTACTACACTGTGCGTTTCTTATAATCTAAGATTTTCAGTGCAACTCACTAATATACTATGTACTACACTGTGCATTTCAAAAAAACGGGTTTTTCAGTAAATTCTAAGTTTTTCAAGGCAACTTAATCATATAGTATGTAATACACTGTGCGTTTCTTATATTCTAAGTTTTTCAGTGCAACTCACTCATATACTATGTACTACACTGTGCGTTTCTTATATTCTAAGTTTTTCAGTGCAACTCACTCATACACTATGTACTACTCTTTGCATTTCGTGTAATGCGGGTTTTTAAGTAAATTCTAAGTTTTTCAGTGCAACTCACTCATATACAATGTACTACACTGTGCATTTCGTCTAATGCGGGTTTTTCAGTAAATTCTAAGTTTTTCAGTGCAACTCACTCATATACTATGTACTACACTGTGCATTTCGTCTAATGCGGGTTTTTCAGTAAATTCTAAGTTTTTCAGTGCAACTCACTCATATACAATATACTACACTGTGCATTTCGTCTAATGCGGGTATTTCAGTAAATTCTAAGTTTTTCAGTGCAACTCATCATATACAATGTACTACACTGTGCATTTCGTCTAATGCGGGTTTTTCAGTAAATTCTAATTTTTTCAGTGCAACTCATCATATACAATGTACTACACTGTGCATTTCGTCTAATGCGGGTTTTTCAGTAAATTCTAAGTTTTTCAGTGCAACTCACTCATATACAATGTACTACACTGTGCATTTCGTCTAATGCGGGTTTTTCAGTAAATTCTAAGTTTTTCAGTGCAAATCACTCATATACTATGTACTACACTGTGCATTTCGTCCAATGAGGGTATTTCAGTAAATTCTAAGTTTTTCAGTGCAACTCACTCATATACTATGTACTACACTGTGCTTTTCGTCTAATGTGGCTTTTTCAGTAAATTCTAAATTTTTCAGTGCAACTCACTCATATACTATGTACTACACTGTGCATTTCGTCTAATGCGGGTTTTTCAGTAAATTCTAAGTTTTTCAGTGCAACTCACTCATATACAATGTACTACACTGTGCATTTCGTCTAATGCGGGTTTTTCAGTAAATTCTAAGTTTTTCAGTGCAACTCACTCATATACTATCTACTACACTGTGCATTTCGTCTAATGCGGGTTTTTCATTAAATTCTAAGTTTTTCAGTGCAACTCACTCATATACTATGTACTACACTGTGCTTTTCGTCTAATGCGGGTTTTTCAGTAAATTCTAAGTTTTTCAGTGCAACTCACTCATATACTATGTACTACACTGTGCATTTCGTCTAATGCGGGTTTTTCAGTAAATTCTAAGTTTTTCAGTGCAACTCACTCATATACAATGTACTACACTGTGCATTTCGTCTAATGCGGGTTTTTCAGTAAATTATAATTTTTTCAGTCAACTCACTCATATACAATGTACTACACTGTGCATTTCGTCTAATGCGGGTTTTTCAGTAAATTCTAAGTTTTTCAGTGCAACTCACTCATATACAATGTACTACACTGTGCATTTCGTCTAATGCGGGTTTTTCAGTAAATTCTAAGTTTTTCAGTGCAACTCACTCATATACAATGTACTACACTGTGCATTTCGTCTAATGCGGGTTTTTCAGTAAATTCTAAGTTTTTCAGTGCAACTCACTCATATACAATGTACTACACTGTGCATTTCTTCTAATGCGGGTTTTTCAGTAAATTCTAAGTTTTTCAGTGCAACTCACTCATATACAATGTACTACACTCTGCATTTCGTCTAATGCGGGTTTATCAGTAAATTCTAAGTTTTTCAGTGCAACTCACTCATATACAATGTATTACACTGTGCATTTCGTCTAATGCGGGTTTTTCAGTAAATTCTAAGTTATTCAGTGCAACTCACTCATATACTATGTACTACACTGTGCATTTCGTCTAATGCGGGTTTTTCAGTAAATTCTAAGTTTTTCAGTGCAACTCACTCATATACAATGTACTACACTGTGCTTTTCGTCTAATGCGGGTTTTTCAGTAAATTCTAAGTTTTTCAGTGCAACTCACTCATATACAATGTACTACACTGTGCAATTCTTCTAATGCGGGTTTTTCAGTAAATTCTAAGTTTTTCAGTGCAACTCACTCATATACAATGTACTACAATGTGCATTTCGTCTAATGCAGGTTTTTCAGTAAATTCTAAGTTTTTCAGTGTAACTCACTCATATACAATTACTACACTGTGCATTTCGTCTAATGCGGGTTTTTCAGTAAATTCTAAGTTTTCAGTGCAATTCACTCATATACTATGTACTACACTGTGCTTTTCGTCTAATGCGGGTTTTTCAGTAAATTCTAAGTTTTTCAGTGCAACTCACTCATATACTATGTACTACACTGTGCATTTCGTCTAATGCGGGTTTTTCAGTAAATTCTAAGTTTTTCAGTGCAACTCACTCATATACAATGTACTACACTGTGCATTTCGTCTAATGCGGGTTTTTCAGTAAATTCTAAGTTTTTCAGTGCAACTCACTCATATACAATGTCCTACACTGTGCATTTCGTCTAATGCGGGTTTTTCAGTAAATTCTAAGTTTTTCAGTGCAACTCACTCATATACAATGTACTACACTGTGCATTTCGTCTAATGCGGGTTTTTCAGTAAATTCTAAGTTTTTCAGTGCAACTCACTCATATACAATGTACTACACTGTGCATTTCGTCTAATGCGGGTTTTTCAGTAAATTCTAAGTTTTTCAGTGCAACTCACTCATATACAATGTACTACACTGTGCATTTCTTCTAATGCGGGTTTTTCAGTAAATTCTAAGTTTTTCAGTGCAACTCACTCATATACAATGTACTACACTCTGCATTTCTTCTAATGCGGGTTTATCAGTAAATTCTAAGTTTTTCAGTGCAACTCACTCATATACAATGTATTACACTGTGCATTTCGTCTAATGCGGGTTTTTCAGTAAATTCTAAGTTATTCAGTGCAACTCACTCATATACTATGTACTACACTGTGCATTTCGTCTAATGCGGGTTTTTCAGTAAATTCTAAGTTTTTCAGTGCAACTCACTCATATACAATGTACTACACTGTGCTTTTCGTCTAATGCGGGTTTTTCAGTAAATTCTAAGTTTTTCAGTGCAACTCACTCATATACAATGTACTACACTGTGCAATTCTTCTAATGCGGGTTTTTCAGTAAATTCTAAGTTTTTCAGTGCAACTCACTCATATACAATGTACTACAATGTGCATTTCGTCTAATGCAGGTTTTTCAGTAAATTCTAAGTGTTTCAGTGTAACTCACTCATATACAATTACTACACTGTGCATTTCGTCTAATGCGGGTTTTTCAGTAAATTCTAAGTTTTCAGTGCAATTCACTCATATACTATGTACTACACTGTGCTTTTCGTCTAATGCGGGTTTTTCAGTAAATTCTAAGTTTTTCAGTGCAACTCACTCATATACTATGTACTACACTGTGCATTTCGTCTAATGCGTGTTTTTCAGTAAATTCTAAGTTTTTCAGTGCAACTCACTCATATACAATGTACTACACTGTGCATTTCGTCTAATGCGGGTTTTTCAGTAAATTCTAAGTTTTTCAGTGCAACTCACTCATATACAATGTACTACACTGTGCATTTCGTCTAATGCGGGTTTATCAGTAAATTCTAAGTTTTTCAGTGCAACTCACTCATATACAATGTATTACACTGTGCATTTCGTCTAATGCGGGTTTTTCAGTAAATTCTAAGTTATTCAGTGCAACTCACTCATATACTATGTACTACACTGTGCATTTCGTCTAATGCGGGTTTTTCAGTAAATTCTAAGTTTTTCAGTGCAACGCACTCATATACAATGTACTACACTGTGCTTTTCGTCTAATGCGGGTTTTTCAGTAAATTCTAAGTTTTTCAGTGCAACTCACTCATATACTATGTACTACACTGTGCAATTCTTCTAATGCGGTTTTTTCCGTAAATTCTAAGTTTTTCAGTGCAACTCACTCATATACAATGTACTACACTGTGCATTTCGTCTAATGCAGGTTTTTCAGTAAATTCTAAGTTTTTCAGTGCAACTCACTCATATACAATGTACTACACTGTGCATTTCGTCTAATGCGGGTTTTTCAGTAAATTCTAAGTTTTCAGTGCAATTCACTCATATACTATGTTCTACACTGTGCATTTCGTCTTATGCGGGTTTTTCAGTAAATTCTAAGTTTTTCAGTGCAACTCACTCATATACAATGTACTACACTGTGCATTTCGTCTAATGCGGGTTTTTCAGTAAATTCTAAGTTTTTCAGTGCAACTCACTCATATACAATGTACTACACTGTGCATTTCGTCTAATGTGGGTTTTTCAGTAAATTCTAAGTTTTTCAGTGCAACTCACTCATATACTATGTACTACACTGTTCATTTCGTCTAATGCGGGTTTTTCAGTAAATTCTAAGTTTTTCAGTGCAATTCACTCATATACTATGTACTACACTGTGCATTTCGTCTAATGCGTGTTTTTCATTAAATTCTAAGTTTTTCAGTGCAACTCACTCATATACTATGTACTACACTGTGCATTTCGTCTAATGCGGGTTTTTCAATAAATTCTAAGTTTTTCAGTGCAACTCACTCATATACTATATACTACACTGTGCGTTTCTTATATTCTAAGTTTTTCAGTGCAACTCACTCATATACTATGTACTACACTGTGCATTTCGTGTAATGCGGGTTTTTCAGTAAATTCTAAGTTTTTCAGTGCAACTCACTCATATACTATGTACTACACTGTGCGTTTCTTATATTCTAAGTTTTTCAGTGCAACTCACTCATTACTATGTACTACACTGTGCGTTTCTTATATTCTAAGTTTTTCAGTGCAACTCACTCATATACTATGTACTACACTGTGCGTTTCTTATATTCTAAGTTTTTCAGTGCAACTCACTCATATACTTTGTACTACACTGTGCATTTCTTATATTCTAAGTTTTTCAGTGCAACTCACTCATATACTTTGTACTACACTGTGCGTTTCTTATATTCTAAGTTTTTCAGTGCAACTCACTCATATACTATGTACTACACTGTGCGTTTCTTATATTCTAAATTTTTGAGTGCTCTCACTCATATACTATGTACTACACTGTGCGTTTCTTATATTCTAAGTTTTTGAGTGCAACTCACTCATATACTATGTACTACACGGTGCATTTCGTCTAATGCGGGTTTTTCAGTAAATTCTAAGTTTTTCAGTGCAACTCACTCATATACAATGTACTACACTGTGCATTTCGTCTAATGCGGGTTTTTCCGTAAATTCTAAGTTTTTCAGTGCAACTCACTCATATACAATGTACTACACTGTGCATTTCGTCTAATGCGGGTTTATCAGTAAATTCTAAGTTTTTCAGTGCAACTCACTCATATACAATGTATTACACTGTGCATTTCGTCTAATGCGGGTTTTTCAGTAAATTCTAAGTTATTCAGTGCAACTCACTCATATACTATGTACTACACTGTGCATTTCGTCTAATGCGGGTTTTTCAGTAAATTCTAAGTTTTTCAGTGCAACTCACTCATATACAATGTACTACACTGTGCTTTTCGTCTAATGCGGGTTTTTCAGTAAATTCTAAGTTTTTCAGTGCAACTCACTCATATACTATGTACTACACTGTGCAATTCTTCTAATGCGGGTTTTTCAGTAAATTCTAAGTTTTTCAGTGCAACTCACTCATATACAATGTACTACACTGTGCATTTCGTCTAATGCAGGTTTTTCAGTAAATTCTAAGTTTTTCAGTGCAACTCACTCATATACAATGTACTACACTGTGCATTTCGTCTAATGCGGGTTTTTCAGTAAATTCTAAGTTTTCAGTGCAATTCACTCATATACTATGTACTACACTGTGCATTTCGTCTTATGCGGGTTTTTCAGTAAATTCTAAGTTTTTCAGTGCAACTCACTCATATACAATGTACTACACTGTGCATTTCGTCTAATGCGGGTTTTTCAGTAAATTCTAAGTTTTTCAGTGCAACTCACTCATATACAATGTACTACACTGTGCATTTCGTCTAATGCGGGTTTTTCAGTAAATTCTAAGTTTTTCAGTGCAACTCACTCATATACTATGTACTACACTGTTCATTTCGTCTAATGCGGGTTTTTCAGTAAATTCTAAGTTTTTCAGTGCAATTCACTCATATACTATGTACTACACTGTGCATTTCGTCTAATGCGTGTTTTTCAGTAAATTCTAAGTTTTTCAGTGCAACTCACTCATATACTATGTACTACACTGTGCATTTCGTCTAATGCGGGTTTTTCAATAAATTCTAAGTTTTTCAGTGCAACTCACTCATATACTATGTACTACACTGTGCGTTTCTTATATTCTAAGTTTTTCAGTGAAACTCACTCATATACTATGTACTACACTGTGCATTTCGTGTAATGCGGGTTTTTCAGTAAATTCTAAGTTTTTCAGTGCAACTCTCTCATATACTATGTACTACACTGTGCGTTTCTTATATTCTAAGTTTTTCAGTGCAACTCACTCATTACTATGTACTACACTGTGCGTTTCTTATATTCTAAGTTTTTCAGTGCAACTCACTCATATACTATGTACTACACTGTGCGTTTCTTATATTCTAAGTTTTTCAGTGCAACTCACTCATATACTTTGTACTACACTGTGCATTTCTTATATTCTAAGTTTTTCAGTGCAACTCACTCATATACTATGTACTACACTGTGCGTTTCTTATATTCTAAGTTTTTCAGTGCAACTCACTCATATACTATGTACTACACTGTGCGTTTCTTATATTCTAAATTTTTGAGTGCTCTCACTCATATACTATGTACTACACTGTGCGTTTCTTATATTCTAAGTTTTTGAGTGCAACTCACTCATATACTATGTACTACACGGTGCATTTCGTCTAATGCGGGTTTTTCAGTAAATTCTAAGTTTTTCAGTGCAACTCACTCATATACAATGTACTACACTGTGCATTTCGTCTAATGCGGGTTTTTCAGTAAATTCTAAGTTTTTCAGTGCAACTCACTCATATACAATGTACTACACTGTGCATTTCGTCTAATGCGGGTTTATCAGTAAATTCTAAGTTTTTCAGTGCAACTCACTCATATACAATGTATTACACTGTGCATTTCGTCTAATGCGGGTTTTTCAGTAAATTCTAAGTTATTCAGTGCAACTCACTCATATACTATGTACTACACTGTGCATTTCGTCTAATGCGGGTTTTTCAGTAAATTCTAAGTTTTTCAGTGCAACTCACTCATATACAATGTACTACACTGTGCTTTTCGTCTAATGCGGGTTTTTCAGTAAATTCTAAGTTTTTCAGTGCAACTCACTCATATACTATGTACTACACTGTGCAATTCTTCTAATGCGGGTTTTTCAGTAAATTCTAAGTTTTTCAGTGCAACTCACTCATATACAATGTACTACACTGTGCATTTCGTCTAATGCAGGTTTTTCAGTAAATTCTAAGTTTTTCAGTGCAACTCACTCATATACAATGTACTACACTGTGCATTTCGTCTAATGCGGGTTTTTCAGTAAATTCTAAGTTTTCAGTGCAATTCACTCATATACTATGTACTACACTGTGCATTTCGTCTTATGCGGGTTTTTCAGTAAATTCTAAGTTTTTCAGTGCAACTCACTCATATACAATGTACTACACTGTGCATTTCGTCTAATGCGGGTTTTTCAGTAAATTCTAAGTTTTTCAGTGCAACTCACTCATATACAATGTACTACACTGTGCATTTCGTCTAATGCGGGTTTTTCAGTAAATTCTAAGTTTTTCAGTGCAACTCACTCATATACTATGTACTACACTGTTCATTTCGTCTAATGCGGGTTTTTCAGTAAATTCTAAGTTTTTCAGTGCAATTCACTCATATACTATGTACTACACTGTGCATTTCGTCTAATGCGTGTTTTTCAGTAAATTCTAAGTTTTTCAGTGCAACTCACTCATATACTATGTACTACACTGTGCATTTCGTCTAATGCGGGTTTTTCAATAAATTCTAAGTTTTTCAGTGCAACTCACTCATATACTATGTACTACACTGTGCGTTTCTTATATTCTAAGTTTTTCAGTGAAACTCACTCATATACTATGTACTACACTGTGCATTTGGTGTAATGCGGGTTTTTCAGTAAATTCTAAGTTTTTCAGTGCAACTCTCTCATATACTATGTACTACACTGTGCGTTTCTTATGTTCTAAGTTTTTCAGTGCAACTCACTCATTACTATGTACTACACTGTGCGTTTCTTATATTCTAAGTTTTTCAGTGCAACTCACTCATATACTATGTACTACATTGTGCGTTTCTTATATTCTAAGTTTTTCAGTGCAACTCACTCATATACTTTGTACTACACTGTGCGTTTCTTATATTCTAAGTTTTTCAGTGCAACTCACTCATATACTATGTACTACACTGTGCGTTTCTTATATTCTAAGTTTTTCAGTGCAACTCACTCATATACTATGTACTACACTGTGCGTTTCTTATATTCTAAGTTTTTGAGTGCAACTCACTCATATACTATGTACTACACTGTGCGTTTCTTATATTCTAAGTTTTTGAGTGCAACGCACTCATATACTATGTACTACACTGTGCATTTCGTCTAATGCGGGTTTTTCAGTAAATTCTAAGTTTTTCAGTGCAACTCACTCATATACAATGTACTACACTGTGCATTTCGTCTAATGCGGGTTTTTCAGTAAATTCTAAGTTTTTCAGTGCAACTCACTCATATACTATCTACTACACTGTGCATTTCGTCTAATGCGGGTTTTTCAGTAAATTCTAAGTTTTTCAGGACAACTCACTCATATACTATGTACTACACTGTTCATTTCGTCTAATGCGGGTTTTTCAGTAAATTCTAATTTTTTCAGTGCAACTCACTCATATACAATGTACTACACTGTGCATTTCGTCTAATGCGGGTTTTTCAGTAAATTCTAAGTTTTTCAGTGCAACTCACTCATATACTATGTACTACACTGTGCATTTCGTCTAATGCGTGTTTTTCAGTAAATTCTAAGTTTTTCAGTGCAACTCACACATATACTATGTACTACACTGTGCATTTCGTCTAATGCGGGTTTTTCAGTAAATTCTAAGTTTTTCAGTGCAACTCACTCATATACTATGTACTACACTGTGCATTTCGTCTAATGCGGGTTTTTCAGTAAATTCTAAGTTTTTCAGTGCAACTCACTCATATACTATGTACTACACTGTGCATTTCTTCTAATGCGTGTATTTCAGTAAATTCTAAGTTTTTCAGTGCAACTCACTCATATACAATGTACTACACTGTGCATTTCGTCTAATGCGGGTTTTTCAGTAAATTCTAAGTTTTTCAGTGCAACTCACTCATTTACTTTGTACTACACTGTGCATTTCGTCTAATGCGGGTTTTTCAGTAAATTCTAAGTTTTTCAGTGCAACTCACTCATATACTATGTACTACACTGTGCATTTCGTCTAATGCGGGTTTTTCAGTAAATTCTAAGTTTTTCAGTGCAACTCACTCATATACAATGTACTACACTGTGCATTTCGTCTAATGCGGGTTTTTCAATAAATTCTAAGTTTTTCAGTGCAACTCACTCATATACAATGTAGTACACTGTGCATTTCGTCTAATGCGGGTTTTTCAGTAAATTCTAAGTTTTTCAGTGCAACTCACTCATATACAATGTACTACACTGTGCATTTCGTCTAATGCGGGTTTTTCAGTAAATTCTAAGTTTTTCAGTGCAACTCACTCATATACAATGTACTACACTGTGCATTTCTTCTAATGCGGGTTTTTCAGTAAATTCTAAGTTTTTCAGTGCAACTCACTCATATACAATGTACTACACTGTGCATTTCGTCTAATGCGGGTTTATCAGTAAATTCTAAGTTTTTCAGTGCAACTCACTCATATACAATGTATTACACTGTGCATTTCGTCTAATGCGGGTTTTTCAGTAAATTCTAAGTTATTCAGTGCAACTCACTCACATACTATGTACTACACTGTGCATTTCGTCTAATGCGGGTTTTTCAGTAAATTCTAAGTTTTTCAGTGCAACTCACTCATATACAATGTACTACACTGTGCTTTTCGTCTAATGCGGGTTTTTCAGTAAATTCTAAGTTTTTCAGTGCAACTCACTCATATACTATGTACTACACTGTGCAATTCTTCTAATGCGGGTTTTTCAGTAAATTCTAAGTTTTTCAGTGCAACTCACTCATATACAATGTACTACACTGTGCATTTCGTCTAATGCAGGTTTTTCAGTAAATTCTAAGTTTTTCAGTGCAACTCACTCATATACAATGTACTACACTGTGCATTTCGTCTAATGCGGGTTTTTCAGTAAATTCTAAGTTTTCAGTGCAATTCACTCATATACTATGTACTACACTGTGCTTTTCGTCTAATGCGGGTTTTTCAGTAAATTCTAAGTTTTTCAGTGCAACTCACTCATATACAATGTACTACACTGTGCATTTCGTCTAATGCGGGTTTTTCAGTAAATTCTAAGTTTTTCAGTGCAACTCACTCATATACTATGTACTACACTGTGCATTTCGTCTAATGCGGGTTTTTCAGTAAATTCTAAGTTTTTCAGTGCAACTCACTCATATATTATGTACTACACTGTGCATTTCGTCTAATGCGGGTTTTTCAGTAAATTCTAAGTTTTTCAGTGCAACTCATTCATATACTATGTACTACACTGTGCATTTCGTCTAATGCGGGTATTTCAGTAAATTCTAAGTTTTTCAGTGCAACTCACTCATATACAATGTACTACACTGTGCATTTCGTCTAATGCGGGTTTTTCAGTAAATTCTAAGTTTTTCAGTGCAACTCACTCATTTACTATGTACTACACTGTGCATTTCGTCTAATGCGGGTTTTTCAGTAAATTCTAAGTTTTTCAGTGCAACTCACTCATATACTATGTACTACACTGTGCATTTCGTCTAATGCGGGTTTTTCAGTAAATTCTAAGTTTTTCAGTGCAACTCACTCATATACAATGTACTACACTGTGCATTTCGTCTAATGCGGTTTTTTCAGTAAATTCTAAGTTTTTCAGTGCAACTCACTCATATACAATGTACTACACTGTGCATTTCGTCTAATGCGGGTTTATCAGTAAATTCTAAGTTTTTCAGTGCAACTCACTCATATACAATGTATTACACTGTGCATTTCGTCTAATGCGGGTTTTTCAGTAAATTCTAAGTTATTCAGTGCAACTCACTCATATACTATATACTACACTTTGCATTTCGTCTAATGCGGGTTTTTCAGTAAATTCTAAGTTATTCAGTGCAACTCACTCATATACTATGTACTACACTGTGCATTTCGTCTAATGCGGGTTTTTCAGTAAATTCTAAGTTTTTCAGTGCAACTCACTCATATACAATGTACTACACTGTGCTTTTCGTCTAATGCGGGTTTTTCAGTAAATTCTAAGTTTTTCAGTGCAACTCACTCATATACTATGTACTACACTGTGCAATTCTTCTAATTCGGGTTTTTCAGTAAATTCTAAGTTTTTCAGTGCAACTCACTCATATACAATGTACTACACTGTGCATTTCGTCTAATGCAGGTTTTTCAGTAAATTCTAAGTTTTTCAGTGCAACTCACTCATATACAATGTACTACACTGTGCATTTCGTCTAATGCGGGTTTTTCAGTAAATTCTAAGTTTTCAGTGCAATTCACTCATATACTATGTACTACACTGTGCTTTTCGTCTAATGCGGGTTTTTCAGTAAATTCTAAGTTTTTCAGTGCAACTCACTCATATACTATGTACTACACTGTGCATTTCGTCTAATGCGGGTTTTTCAGTAAATTCTAAGTTTTTCAGTGCAACTCACTCATATACTATGTACTACACTGTGCATTTCGTCTAATGCGGGTTTTTCAATAAATTCTAAGTTTTTCAGTGCAACTCACTCATATACTATGTACTACACTGTGCGTTTCTTATATTCTAAGTTTTTCAGTGAAACTCACTCATATACTATGTACTACACTGTGCATTTCGTGTAATGCGGGTTTTTCAGTAAATTCTAAGTTTTTCAGTGCAACTCACTCATATACTATGTACTACACTGTGCGTTTCTTATATTCTAAGTTATTCAGTGCAACTCACTCATATACTATGTACTACACTGTGCATTTCGTCTAATGCGGGTTTTTCAGTAAATTCTAAGTTTTTCAGTGCAACTCACTCATATACAATGTACTACACTGTGCATTTCGTCTAATGCGGGTTTTTCAGTAAATTCTAAGTTTTTCAGTGCAACTCACTCATATACAATGTACTACACTGTGCTTTTCGTCTAATGCGGGTTTTTCAGTAAATTCTAAGTTTTTCAGTGCAACTCACTCATATACTATGTACTACACTGTGCAATTCTTCTAATGCGGGTTTTTCAGTAAATTCTAAGTTTTTCAGTGCAACTCACTCATATACAATGTACTACACTGTGCATTTCGTCTAATGCAGGTTTTTCAGTAAATTCTAAGTTTTTCAGTGCAACTCACTCATATACAATGTACTACACTGTGCATTTCGTCTAATGCGGGTTTTTCAGTAAATTCTAAGTTTTCAGTGCAATTCACTCATATACTATGTACTACACTGTGCTTTTCGTCTAATGCGGGTTTTTCAGTAAATTCTAAGTTTTTCAGTGCAACTCACTCATATACTATGTACTACACTGTGCATTTCGTCTAATGCGGGTTTTTCAGTAAATTCTAAGTTTTTCAGTGCAACTCACTCATATACAATGTACTACACTGTGCATTTCGTCTAATGCGGGTTTTTCAGTAAATTCTAAGTTTTTCAGTGCAACTCACTCATATACAATGTACTACACTGTGCATTTCGTCTAATGCGGTTTTTTCAGTAAATTCTAAGTTTTTCAGTGCAACTCACTCATATACAATGTACTACACTGTGCATTTCGTCTAATGCGGGTTTATCAGTAAATTCTAAGTTTTTCAGTGCAACTCACTCATATACAATGTATTACACTGTGCATTTCGTCTAATGCGGGTTTTTCAGTAAATTCTAAGTTATTCAGTGCAACTCACTCATATACTATATACTACACTTTGCATTTCGTCTAATGCGGGTTTTTCAGTAAATTCTAAGTTTTTCAGTGCAACTCACTCATATACTATGTACTACACTGTGCATTTCGTCTAATGCGGGTTTTTCAGTAAATTCTAAGTTTTTCAGTGCAACTCACTCATATACTATGTACTACACTGTGCATTTCGTCTAATGCGGGTTTTTCAATAAATTCTAAGTTTTTCAGTGCAACTCACTCATATACTATGTACTACACAGTGCGTTTCTTATATTCTAAGTTTTTCAGTGAAACTCACTCATATACTATGTACTACACTGTGCATTTCGTGTAATGCGGGTTTTTCAGTAAATTCTAAGTTTTTCAGTGCAACTCACTCATATACTATGTACTACACTGTGCGTTTCTTATATTCTAAGTTTTTCAGTGCAACTCACTCATTACTATGTACTACACTGTGCGTTTCTTATATTCTAAGTTTTTCAGTGCAACTCACTCATATACTATGTACTACACTGTGCGTTTCTTATATTCTAAGTTTTTCAGTGCAACTCACTCATATACTTTGTACTACACTGTGCATTTCTTATATTCTAAGTTTTTCAGTGCAACTCACTCATATACTATGTACTACACTGTGCGTTTCGTCTAATGCGGGTTTTTCAGTAAATTCTAAGTTTTTCAGTGCAACTCACTCATATACAATGTACTACACTGTGCATTTCGTCTAATGCGGGTTTTTCAGTAAATTCTAAGTTTTTCAGTGCAATTCACTCATATACAATGTACTACACTGTGCATTTCGTCTAATGCGGGTTTATCAGTAAATTCTAAGTTTTTCAGTGCAACTCACTCATATACAATGTATTACACTGTGCATTTCGTCTAATGCGGGTTTTTCAGTAAATTCTAAGTTATTCAGTGCAACTCACTCATATACTATGTACTACACTGTGCATTTCGTCTAATGCGGGTTTTTCAGTAAATTCTAATTTTTTCAGTGCAACTCACTCATATACAATGTACTACACTGTGCTTTTCGTCTAATGCGTGTTTTTCAGTAAATTCTAAGTTTTTCAGTGCAACTCACTCATATACTATGTACTACACTGTGCAATTCTTCTAATGCGGGTTTTTCAGTAAATTCTAATTTTTTCAGTGCAACTCACTCATATACAATGTACTACACTGTGCATTTCGTCTAATGCAGGTTTTTCAGTAAATTCTAAGTTTTTCAGTGCAACTCAATCATATACAATGTACTACACTGTGCATTTCGTCTAATGCGGGTTTTTCAGTAAATTCTAAGTTTTCAGTGCAATTCACTCATATACTATGTACTACACTGTGCATTTCGTCTTATGCGGGTTTTTCAGTAAATTCTAAGTTTTTCAGTGCAACTCACTCATATACAATGTACTACACTGTGCATTTCGTCTAATGCGGGTTTTTCAGTAAATTCTAAGTTTTTCAGTGCAACTCACTCATATACAATGTACTACACTGTGCATTTCGTCTAATGCGGGTTTTTCAGTAAATTCTAAGTTTTTCAGTGCAACTCACTCATATACTATGTACTACACTGTTCATTTCATCTAATGCGGGTTTTTTCAGTAAATTCTAAGTTTTTCAGTGCAATTCACTCATATACTATGTACTACACTGTGCATTTCGTCTAATGCGTGTTTTTCAGTAAATTCTAAGTTTTTCAGTGCAACTCACTCATATACTATGTACTACACTGTGCATTTCGTCTAATGCGGGTTTTTCAATAAATTCTAAGTTTTTCAGTGCAACTCACTCATATACTATGTACTACACTGTGCGTTTCTTATATTCTAAGTTTTTGAGTGCAACTCACTCATATACTATGTACTACACTGTGCGTTTCTTATATTCTAAGTTTTTGAGTGCAACTCACTCATATACTATGTACTACACTGTGCATTTCGTCTAATGCGGGTTTTTCAGTAAATTCTAAGTTTTTCAGTGCAACTCACTCATATACAATGTACTACACTGTGCATTTCGTCTAATGCGGGTTTTTCAGTAAATTCTAAGTTTTTCAGTGCAACTCACTCGTATACCATGTACTACACTGTGAATTTCGTCTAATGCGGGTTTTTCAGTAAATTCTAAGTTTTTCAGTGCAACTCACTCATATACTATATACTACACTGTGCATTTCGTCTAATGCGGGTTTTTCAGTAAATTCTAAGTTTTTCAGTGCAACTCACTCATATACTATGTACTACACTGTGCATTTCTTCTAATGCGTGTATTTCAGTCAATTCTAAGTTTTTCAGTGCAACTCACTCATATACAATGTACTACACTGTGCATTTCGTCTAATGCGGGTTTTTCAGTAAATTCTAAGTTTTTCAGTGCAACTCACTCATTTACTATGTACTACACTGTGCATTTCGTCTAATGCGGGTTTTTCAGTAAATTCTAAGTTTTTCAGTGCAACTCACTCATATACTATGTACTACACTGTGCATTTCGTCTAATGCGGGTTTTTCAGTAAATTCTAAGTTTTTCAGTGCAACTCACTCATATACTATGTACTACACTGTGCATTTCGTCTAATGCGGGTTTTTCAGTAAATTCTAAGTTTTTCAGTGCAACTCACTCATATACTATGTACTACACTGTGCATTTCTTCTAATGCGTGTATTTCAGTAAATTCTAAGTTTTTCTGTGCAACTCACTCATATACAATGTACTACACTGTGCATTTCGTCTAATGTGGGTTTTTCAGTAAATTCTAAGTTTTTCAGTGCAACTCACTCATATACAATGTACTACACTGTGCATTTCGTCTAATGCGGGTTTTTCAGTAAATTCTAAGTTTTTCAGTGCAACTCACTCATATACAATGTACTACACTGTGCATTTCCTCTAATGCGGGTTTTTCAGTAAATTCTAAGTTTTTCAGTGCAACTCACTCATATACTATGTACTACACTGTTCATTTCATCTAATGCGGGTTTTTCAGTCAATTCTAAGTTTTTCAGTGCAATTCACTCATATACTATGTACTACACTGTGCATTTCGTCTAATGCGTGTTTTTCAGTAAATTCTAAGTTTTTCAGTGCAACTCACTCATATACTATGTACTACACTGTGCGTTTCTTATATTCTAAGTTTTTCAGTGCAACTCACTCATTACTATGTACTACACTGTGCGTTTCTTATATTCTAAGTTTTTCAGTGCAACTCACTCATATACTATGTACTACACTGTGCGTTTCTTATATTCTAAGTTTTTCAGTGCAACTCACTCATATACTTTGTACTACACTGTGCGTTTCTTATATTCTAAGTTTTTCAGTGCAACTCACTCATATACTATGTACTACACTGTGCGTTTCTTATATTCTAAGTTTTTCAGTGCAACTCACTCATATACTATGTACTACACTGTGCGTTTCTTATATTCTAAGTTTTTGAGTGCAACTCACTCATATACTATGTACTACACTGTGCGTTTCTTATATTCTAAGTTTTTGAGTGCAACTCACTCATATACTATGTACTACACTGTGCATTCGTCTAATGCGGGTTTTTCAGTAAATTCTAAGTTTTTCAGTGCAACTCACTCATATACAATGTACTACACTGTGCATTTCGTCTAATGCGGGTTTTTCAGTAAATTCTAAGTTTTTCAGTGCAACTCACTCATATACTATCTACTACACTGTGCATTTCGTCTAATGCGGGTTTTTCAGTAAATTCTAAGTTTTTCAGTGCAACTCACTCATATACTATGTACTACACTGTTCATTTCGTCTAATGCGGGTTTTTCAGTAAATTCTAATTTTTTCAGTGCAACTCACTCATATACAATGTACTACACTGTGCATTTCGTCTAATGCGGGTTTTTCAGTAAATTCTAAGTTTTTCAGTGCAACTCACTCATATACAATGTACTACACTGTGCATTTCGTCTAATGCGGGTTTTTCAGTAAATTCTAAGTTTTTCAGTGCAACTCACTCATATACAATGTACTACACTGTGCATTTCGTCTAATGCAGGTTTTTCAGTAAATTCTAAGTTTTTCAGTGCAACTCAATCATATACAATGTACTACACTGTGCATTTCGTCTAATGCGGGTTTTTCAGTAAATTCTAAGTTTTCAGTGCAATTCACTCATATACTATGTACTACACTGTGCATTTCGTCTTATGCGGGTTTTTCAGTAAATTCTAAGTTTTTCAGTGCAACTCACTCATATACAATGTACTACACTGTGCATTTCGTCTAATGCGGGTTTTTCAGTAAATTCTAAGTTTTTCAGTGCAACTCACTCATATACAATGTACTACACTGTGCATTTCGTCTAATGCGGGTTTTTCAGTAAATTCTAAGTTTTTCAGTGCAACTCACTCATATACTATGTACTACACTGTTCATTTCATCTAATGCGGGTTTTTCAGTAAATTCTAAGTTTTTCAGTGCAATTCACTCATATACTATGTACTACACTGTGCATTTCGTCTAATGCGTGTTTTTCAGTAAATTCTAAGTTTTTCAGTGCAACTCACTCATATACTATGTACTACACTGTGCATTTCGTCTAATGCGGGTTTTTCAATAAATTCTAAGTTTTTCAGTGCAACTCACTCATATACTATGTACTACACTGTGCGTTTCTTATATTCTAAGTTTTTGAGTGCAACTCACTCATATACTATGTACTACACTGTGCGTTTCTTATATTCTAAGTTTTTGAGTGCAACTCACTCATATACTATGTACTACACTGTGCATTTCGTCTAATGCGGGTTTTTCAGTAAATTCTAAGTTTTTCAGTGCAACTCACTCATATACAATGTACTACACTGTGCATTTCGTCTAATGCGGGTTTTTCAGTAAATTCTAAGTTTTTCAGTGCAACTCACTCGTATACCATGTACTACACTGTGAATTTCGTCTAATGCGGGTTTTTCAGTAAATTCTAAGTTTTTCAGTGCAACTCACTCATATACTATATACTACACTGTGCATTTCGTCTAATGCGGGTTTTTCAGTAAATTCTAAGTTTTTCAGTGCAACTCACTCATATACTATGTACTACACTGTGCATTTCTTCTAATGCGTGTATTTCAGTCAATTCTAAGTTTTTCAGTGCAACTCACTCATATACAATGTACTACACTGTGCATTTCGTCTAATGCGGGTTTTTCAGTAAATTCTAAGTTTTTCAGTGCAACTCACTCATTTACTATGTACTACACTGTGCATTTCGTCTAATGCGGGTTTTTCAGTAAATTCTAAGTTTTTCAGTGCAACTCACTCATATACTATGTACTACACTGTGCATTTCGTCTAATGCGGGTTTTTCAGTAAATTCTAAGTTTTTCAGTGCAACTCACTCATATACTATGTACTACACTGTGCGTTTCTTATATTCTAAGTTTTTCAGTGCAACTCACTCATTACTATGTACTACACTGTGCGTTTCTTATATTCTAAGTTTTTCAGTGCAACTCACTCATATACTATGTACTACACTGTGCGTTTCTTATATTCTAAGTTTTTCAGTGCAACTCACTCATATACTTTGTACTACACTGTGCGTTTCTTATATTCTAAGTTTTTCAGTGCAACTCACTCATATACTATGTACTACACTGTGCGTTTCTTATATTCTAAGTTTTTCAGTGCAACTCACTCATATACTATGTACTACACTGTGCGTTTCTTATATTCTAAGTTTTTGAGTGCAACTCACTCATATACTATGTACTACACTGTGCGTTTCTTATATTCTAAGTTTTTGAGTGCAACTCACTCATATACTATGTACTACACTGTGCATTCGTCTAATGCGGGTTTTTCAGTAAATTCTAAGTTTTTCAGTGCAACTCACTCATATACAATGTACTACACTGTGCATTTCGTCTAATGCGGGTTTTTCAGTAAATTCTAAGTTTTTCAGTGCAACTCACTCATATACTATCTACTACACTGTGCATTTCGTCTAATGCGGGTTTTTCAGTAAATTCTAAGTTTTTCAGTGCAACTCACTCATATACTATGTACTACACTGTTCATTTCGTCTAATGCGGGTTTTTCAGTAAATTCTAATTTTTTCAGTGCAACTCACTCATATACAATGTACTACACTGTGCATTTCGTCTAATGCGGGTTTTTCAGTAAATTCTAAGTTTTTCAGTGCAACTCACTCATATACAATGTACTACACTGTGCATTTCGTCTAATGCGGGTTTTTCAGTAAATTCTAAGTTTTTCAGTGCAACTCACTCATATACAATGTACTACACTGTGCATTTCGTCTAATGCAGGTTTTTCAGTAAATTCTAAGTTTTTCAGTGCAACTCAATCATATACAATGTACTACACTGTGCATTTCGTCTAATGCGGGTTTTTCAGTAAATTCTAAGTTTTCAGTGCAATTCACTCATATACTATGTACTACACTGTGCATTTCGTCTTATGCGGGTTTTTCAGTAAATTCTAAGTTTTTCAGTGCAACTCACTCATATACAATGTACTACACTGTGCATTTCGTCTAATGCGGGTTTTTCAGTAAATTCTAAGTTTTTCAGTGCAACTCACTCATATACAATGTACTACACTGTGCATTTCGTCTAATGCGGGTTTTTCAGTAAATTCTAAGTTTTTCAGTGCAACTCACTCATATACTATGTACTACACTGTTCATTTCATCTAATGCGGGTTTTTCAGTAAATTCTAAGTTTTTCAGTGCAATTCACTCATATACTATGTACTACACTGTGCATTTCGTCTAATGCGTGTTTTTCAGTAAATTCTAAGTTTTTCAGTGCAACTCACTCATATACTATGTACTACACTGTGCATTTCGTCTAATGCGGGTTTTTCAATAAATTCTAAGTTTTTCAGTGCAACTCACTCATATACTATGTACTACACTGTGCGTTTCTTATATTCTAAGTTTTTGAGTGCAACTCACTCATATACTATGTACTACACTGTGCGTTTCTTATATTCTAAGTTTTTGAGTGCAACTCACTCATATACTATGTACTACACTGTGCATTTCGTCTAATGCGGGTTTTTCAGTAAATTCTAAGTTTTTCAGTGCAACTCACTCATATACAATGTACTACACTGTGCATTTCGTCTAATGCGGGTTTTTCAGTAAATTCTAAGTTTTTCAGTGCAACTCACTCGTATACCATGTACTACACTGTGAATTTCGTCTAATGCGGGTTTTTCAGTAAATTCTAAGTTTTTCAGTGCAACTCACTCATATACTATATACTACACTGTGCATTTCGTCTAATGCGGGTTTTTCAGTAAATTCTAAGTTTTTCAGTGCAACTCACTCATATACTATGTACTACACTGTGCATTTCTTCTAATGCGTGTATTTCAGTCAATTCTAAGTTTTTCAGTGCAACTCACTCATATACAATGTACTACACTGTGCATTTCGTCTAATGCGGGTTTTTCAGTAAATTCTAAGTTTTTCAGTGCAACTCACTCATTTACTATGTACTACACTGTGCATTTCGTCTAATGCGGGTTTTTCAGTAAATTCTAAGTTTTTCAGTGCAACTCACTCATATACTATGTACTACACTGTGCATTTCGTCTAATGCGGGTTTTTCAGTAAATTCTAAGTTTTTCAGTGCAACTCACTCATATACTATGTACTACACTGTGCATTTCGTCTAATGCGGGTTTTTCAGTAAATTCTAAGTTTTTCAGTGCAACTCACTCATATACTATGTACTACACTGTGCATTTCTTCTAATGCGTGTATTTCAGTAAATTCTAAGTTTTTCTGTGCAACTCACTCATATACAATGTACTACACTGTGCATTTCGTCTAATGTGGGTTTTTCAGTAAATTCTAAGTTTTTCAGTGCAACTCACTCATATACAATGTACTACACTGTGCATTTCGTCTAATGCGGGTTTTTCAGTAAATTCTAAGTTTTTCAGTGCAACTCACTCATATACAATGTACTACACTGTGCATTTCCTCTAATGCGGGTTTTTCAGTAAATTCTAAGTTTTTCAGTGCAACTCACTCATATACTATGTACTACACTGTTCATTTCATCTAATGCGGGTTTTTCAGTCAATTCTAAGTTTTTCAGTGCAATTCACTCATATACTATGTACTACACTGTGCATTTCGTCTAATGCGTGTTTTTCAGTAAATTCTAAGTTTTTCAGTGCAACTCACTCATATACTATGTACTACACTGTGCGTTTCTTATATTCTAAGTTTTTCAGTGCAACTCACTCATTACTATGTACTACACTGTGCGTTTCTTATATTCTAAGTTTTTCAGTGCAACTCACTCATATACTATGTACTACACTGTGCGTTTCTTATATTCTAAGTTTTTCAGTGCAACTCACTCATATACTTTGTACTACACTGTGCGTTTCTTATATTCTAAGTTTTTCAGTGCAACTCACTCATATACTATGTACTACACTGTGCGTTTCTTATATTCTAAGTTTTTCAGTGCAACTCACTCATATACTATGTACTACACTGTGCGTTTCTTATATTCTAAGTTTTTGAGTGCAACTCACTCATATACTATGTACTACACTGTGCGTTTCTTATATTCTAAGTTTTTGAGTGCAACTCACTCATATACTATGTACTACACTGTGCATTCGTCTAATGCGGGTTTTTCAGTAAATTCTAAGTTTTTCAGTGCAACTCACTCATATACAATGTACTACACTGTGCATTTCGTCTAATGCGGGTTTTTCAGTAAATTCTAAGTTTTTCAGTGCAACTCACTCATATACTATCTACTACACTGTGCATTTCGTCTAATGCGGGTTTTTCAGTAAATTCTAAGTTTTTCAGTGCAACTCACTCATATACTATGTACTACACTGTTCATTTCGTCTAATGCGGGTTTTTCAGTAAATTCTAATTTTTTCAGTGCAACTCACTCATATACAATGTACTACACTGTGCATTTCGTCTAATGCGGGTTTTTCAGTAAATTCTAAGTTTTTCAGTGCAACTCACTCATATACTATGTACTACACTGTGCATTTCGTCTAATGCGGGTTTTTCAGTAAATTCTAAGTTTTTCAGTGCAACTCACTCATATACCATGTACTACACTGTGAATTTCGTCTAATGCGGGTTTTTCAGTAAATTCTAAGTTTTTCAGTGCAACTCACTCATATACTATGTACTACACTGTGCATTTCGTCTAATGCGGGTTTTTCAGTAAATTCTAAGTTTTTCAGTGCAACTCACTCATATACTATGTACTACACTGCATTTCTTCTAATGCGTGTATTTCAGTAAATTCTAAGTTTTTCAGTGCAACTCACTCATATACAATGTACTACACTGTGCATTTCGTCTAATGCGGGTTTTTCAGTAAATTCTAAGTTTTTCAGTGCAACTCACTCATTTACTATGTACTACACTGTGCATTTCGTCTAATGCGGGTTTTTCAGTAAATTCTAAGTTTTTCAGTTCAACTCACTCATATACTATGTACTACACTGTGCATTTCGTCTAATGCGGGTTTTTCAGTAAATTCTAAGTTTTTCAGTGCAACTCACTCATATACTATGTACTACACTGTGCATTTCGTCTAATGCGGGTTTTTCAGTAAATTCTAAGTTTTTCAGTGCAACTCACTCATATACTATGTACTACACTGTGCATTTCTTCTAATGCGTGTATTTCAGTAAATTCTAAGTTTTTCTGTGCAACTCACTCATATACAATGTACTACACTGTGCATTTCGTCTAATGCGTGTTTTTCAGTAAATTCTAAGTTTTTCAGTGCAACTCACTCATATACTATGTACTACACTGTGCATTTCGTCTAATGCGGGTTTTTCAGTAAATTCTAAGTTTTTCAGTGCAACTCACTCATATACTATGTACTACACTGTGCATTTCTTCTAATGCGTGTATTTCAGTAAATTCTAAGTTTTTCAGTGCAACTCACTCATATACAATGTACTACACTGTGCATTTCGTCTAATGCGGGTTTTTCAGTAAATTCTAAGTTTTTCAGTGCAACTCACTCATATACTATGTACTACACTGTTCATTTCATCTAATGCGGGTTTTTCAGCAAATTCTAAGTTTTCAGTGCAATTCACTCATATACTATGTACTACACTGTGCATTTCGTCTAATGCGTGTTTTTCAGTAAATTCTAAGTTTTTCAGTGCAACTCACTCATATACTATGTACTACACTGTGCATTTCGTCTAATGCGGGTTTTTCAATAAATTCTAAGTTTTTCAGTGCAACTCACTCATATACTATGTACTACACTGTGCGTTTCTTATATTCTAAGTTTTTCAGTGAAACTCACTCATATACTATGTACTACACTGTGCATTTCGTGTAATGCGGGTTTTTCAGTAAATTCTAAGTTTTTCAGTGCAACTCACTCATATACTATGTACTACACTGTGCGTTTCTTATATTCTAAGTTTTTCAGTGCAACTCACTCATTACTATGTACTACACTGTGCGTTTCTATATTCTAAGTTTTTCAGTGCAACTCACTCATATACTATGTACTACACTGTGCGTTTCTTATATTCTAAGTTTTTCAGTGCAACTCACTCATATACTTTGTACTACACTGTGCGTTTCTTATATTCTAAGTTTTTCAGTGCAACTCACTCATATACTATGTACTACACTGTGCGTTTCTTATATTCTAAGTTTTTCAGTGCAACTCACTCATATACAATGTACTACACTGTGCATTTCGTCTAATGCGGGTTTTTCAGTAAATTCTAAGTTTTTCAGTGCAACTCACTCATATACTATGTACTACACTGTTCATTTCATCTAATGCGGGTTTTTCAGTAAATTCTAAGTTTTTCAGTGCAATTCACTCATATACTATGTACTACACTGTGCATTTCGTCTAATGCGTGTTTTCAGTAAATTCTAAGTTTTTCAGTGCAACTCACTCATATACTATGTACTACACTGTGCATTTCGTCTAATGCGGGTTTTTCAATAAATTCTAAGTTTTTCAGTGCAACTCACTCATATACTATGTACTACACTGTGCGTTTCTTATATTCTAAGTTTTTCAGTGAAACTCACTCATATACTATGTACTACACTGTGCATTTCGTGTAATGCGGGTTTTTCAGTAAATTCTAAGTTTTTCAGTGCAACTCACTCATATACTATGTACTACACTGTGCGTTTCTTATATTCTAAGTTTTTGAGTGCAACTCACTCATATACTATGTACTACACTGTGCGTTTCTTATATTCTAAGTTTTTGAGTGCAACTCACTCATATACTATATACTACACTGTGAATTTCGTCTAATGCGGGTTTTTCAGTAAATTCTAAGTTTTTCAGTGCAACTCACTCATATACTATGTACTACACTGTGCGTTTCTTATATTCTAAGTTTTTGAGTGCAACTCACTCATATACTATGTACTACACTGTGCGTTTCTTATATTCTAAGTTTTTCAGTGCAACTCACTCATATACTATGTACTACACTGTGCGTTTCTTATATTCTAAGTTTTTCAGTGCAACTCACTCATATACTTTGTACTACACTGTGCGTTTCTTATATTCTAAGTTTTTCAGTGCAACTCACTCATATACTATGTACTACACTGTGCGTTTCTTATATTCTAAGTTTTTCAGTGCAACTCACTCATATACTACGTACTACACTGTGCGTTTCTTATATTCTAAGTTTTTGAGTGCAACTCACTCATATACTATGTACTACACTGTGCGTTTCTTATATTCTAAGTTTTTGAGTGCAACTCACTCATATACTATATACTACACTGTGAATTTCGTCTAATGCGGGTTTTTCAGTAAATTCTAAGTTTTTCAGTGCAACTCACTCATATACAATGTACTACACTGTGCATTTCGTCTAATGCGGGTTTTTCAGTAAATTCTAAGTTTTTCAGTGCAACTCACTCATATACTATCTACTACACTGTGCATTTCGTCTAATGCGGGTTTTTCAGTAAATTCTAAGTTTTTCAGTGCAACTCACTCATATACTATGTACTACACTGTTCATTTCGTCTAATGCGCGTTTTTCAGTAAATTCTAATTTTTTCAGTGCAACTCACTCATATACAATGTACTACACTGTGCATTTCGTCTAATGCGGGTTTTTCAGTAAATTCTAAGTTTTTCAGTGCAACTCACTCATATACTATGTACTACACTGTGCATTTCGTCTAATGCGGGTTTTTCAGTAAATTCTAAGTTTTTCAGTGCAACTCACTCGTATACTATGTACTACACTGTGCATTTCATCTAATGCGGGTTTTTCAGTAAATTCTAAGTTTTTCAGTGCAACTCACTCATATACTATGTACTACACTGTGCATTTCGTCTAATGTGGGTTTTTCAGTAAATTCTAAGTTTTTCAGTGCAACTCACTCATATACTATGTACTACACTGTGCATTTATTCTAATGCGTGTATTTCAGTAAATTCTAAGTTTTTCAGTGCAACTCACTCATATACAATGTACTACACTGTGCATTTCGTCTAATGCGGGTTTTTCAGTAAATTCTAAGTTTTTCAGTGCAACTCACTCATTTACTATGTACTACACTGTGCATTTCGTCTAATGCGTGTTTTTCAGTAAATTCTAAGTTTTTCAGTGCAACTCACTCATATACTATGTACTACACTGTGCATTTCGTCTAATGCGGGTTTTTCAGTAAATTCTAAGTTTTTCAGTGCAACTCACTCATATACAATGTACTACACTGTGCATTTCGTCTAATGCGGGTTTTTCAGTAAATTCTAAGTTTTTCAGTGCAACTCACTCATATACTATGTACTACACTGTTCATTTCATCTAATGCGGGTTTTTCAGTAAATTCTAAGTTTTTCAGTGCAACTCACTCATATACTATGTACTACACTGTGCATTTCGTCTAATGCGGGTTTTTCAGTAAATTCTAAGTTTTTCAGTGCAACTCACTCATATACTATGTACTACACTGTGCATTTCGTCTAATGCGGGTTTTTCAGTAAATTCTAAGTTTTTCAGTGCAACTCACTCATATACAATGTACTACACTGTGCATTTCGTCTAATGCGCGTTTTTCAGTAAATTCTAATTTTTTCAGTGCAACTCACTCATATACAATGTACTACACTGTGCATTTCGTCTAATGCGGGTTTTTCAGTAAATTCTAAGTTTTTCAGTGCAACTCACTCATATACAATGTACTACACTGTGCATTTCGTCTAATGCGGGTTTTTCAGTAAATTCTAAGTTTTTCAGTGCAACTCACTCATATACTATGTACTACACTGTGCATTTCGTCTAATGCGGGTTTTTCAGTAAATTCTAAGTTTTTCAGTGCAACTCACTCATATACAATGTACTACACTGTGCATTTCGTCTAATGCGGGTTTTTCAGTAAATTCTAAGTTTTTCAGTGCAACTCACTCATATACAATGTACTACACTGTGCATTTCGTCTAATGCGGGTTTTTCAGTAAATTCTAAGTTTTTCAGTGCAACTCACTC
>NW_028227379.1:208857-243460 GCF_978045245.1 Mus caroli | reverse complement strand
TTCTTATATTCTAAGTTTTTCAGTGCAACTCACTCATATACTATGTACTACACTTTGCGTTTCTTATATTCTAAGTTTTTCAGTGCAACTCACTCATATACTATGTACTACACTGTGCATTTCGTGTAATGCGGGTTTTTCAGTAAATTCTAAGTTTTTCAGTGCAACTCACTCATATACTATGTACTACACTGTGCGTTTCTTATATTCTAAGTTTTTCAGTGCAACTCACTCATATACTATGTACTACACTGTGCGTTTCTTATATTCTAAGTTTTTCAGTGCAACTCACTCATATACTATGTACTACACTGTGCGTTTCTTATATTCTAAGTTTTTCAGTGCAACTCACTCATATACTATGTACTACACTGTGCGTTTCTTATATTCTAAGTTTTTCAGTGCAACTCACTCATATACTATGTACTACACTGTGCGTTTCTTATATTCTAAGTTTTTCAGTGCAACTCACTCATATACTATGTACTACACTGTGCGTTTCTTATATTCTAAGTTTTTCAGTGCAACTCACTCATATACTATGTACTACACTGTGCATTTCGTGTAATGCGGGTTTTTCAGTAAATTCTAAGTTTTTCAGTGCAACTCACTCATATACTATGTACTACACTGTGCGTTTCTTATATTCTAAGTTTTTCAGTGCAACTCACTCATATACTATGTACTACCCTGTGCGTTTCTTATATTCTAAGTTTTTCAGTGCAACTCACTCATATACTATGTACTACACTGTGCGTTTCTTATATTCTAAGTTTTTCAGTGCAACTCACTCATATACTATGTACTACACTGTGCGTTTCTTATATTCTAAGTTTTTCAGTGCAACTCACTCATATACTATGTACTACACTGTGCATTTCGTGTAATGCGGGTTTTTCAGTAAATTCTAAATTTTTCAGTGCAACTCACTCATATACTATGTACTACACTGTGCGTTTCTTATATTCTAAGTTTTTCAGTGCAACTCACTCATATACTATGTACTACACTGTGCGTTTCTTATATTCTAAGTTTTTCAGTGCAACTCACTTATATACTATGTACTACACTGTGCGTTTCTTATATTCTAAGTTTTTCAGTGCAACTCACTCATATACTATGTACTACACTGTGCGTTTCTTATATTCTAAGTTTTTCAGTGCAACTCACTCATATACTATGTACTACACTGTGCGTTTCTTATATTCTAAGTTTTTCAGTGCAACTCACTCATATACTATGTACTACACTGTGCGTTTCTTATATTCTAAGTTTTTCAGTGCAACTCACTCATATACTATGTACTACACTGTGCGTTTCTTAAATTCTAAGTTTTTCAGTGCAACTCACTCATATACTATGTACTACACTGTGCGTTTCTTATATTCTAAGTTTTTCAGTGCAACTCACTCATATACTATGTACTACACTGTGCATTTCGTGTAATGCGGGTTTTTCAGTAAATTCTAAGTTTTACAGTGCAACTCACTCATATGTACTACACTGTGCGTTTCTTATATTCTAAGTTTTTCAGTGCAACTCACTCATATACTATGTACTACACTGTCCGTTTCTTAAATTCTAAGTTTTTCAGTGCAACTCACTCATATACTATGTACTACACTGTGCGTTTCTTATATTCTAAGTTTTTCAGTGCAACTCACTCATATACTATGTACTACACTGTGCGTTTCTTATATTCTAAGTTTTTCAGTGCAACTCACTCATATACTATGTACTACACTGTGCGTTTCTTATATTCTAAGTTTTTCAGTGCAACTCACTCATATACTATGTACTACACTGTGCGTTTCTTAAATTCTAAGTTTTTCAGTGCAACTCACTCATATACTATGTACTACACTGTGCGTTTCTTAAATTCTAAGTTTTTCAGTGCAACTCACTCATATACTATGTACTACACTGTGCGTTTCTTATATTCTAAGTTTTTCAGTGCAACTCACTCATATACTATGTACTACACTGTGCATTTCGTGTAATGCGGGTTTTTCAGTAAATTCTAAGTTTTTCAGTGCAACTCACTCATATACAATGAACTACACTGTGCATTTCGTCTAATGCGGGTTTTTCAATAAATTCTAAGTTTTTCAGTGCAACTCACTCATATACAATGTAGTACACTGTGCATTTCGTCTAATGCGGGTTTTTCAGTAAATTCTAAGTTTTTCAGTGCAACTCACTCATTACTATGTACTACACTGTGCGTTTCTTATATTCTAAGTTTTTCAGTGCAACTCACACATATACTATGTACTACACTGTGCGTTTCTTATATTCTAAGTTTTTCAGTGCAACTCACTCATATACTTTGTACTACACTGTGCATTTCTTATATTCTAAGTTTTTCAGTGCAACTCACTCATATACTATGTACTACACTGTGCGTTTCTTATATTCTAAGTTTTTCAGTGCAACTCACTCATATACTATGTACTACACTATGCGTTTCTTATATTCTAAATTTTTGAGTGCTCTCACTCATATACTATGTACTACACTGTGCGTTTCTTATATTCTAAGTTTTTGAGTGCAACTCACTCATATACTATGTACTACACGGTGCATTTCGTCTAATGCGGGTTTTTCAGTAAATTCTAAGTTTTTCAGTGCAACTCACTCATATACAATGTACTACACTGTGCATTTCGTCTAATGCGGGTTTTTCAGTAAATTCTAAGTTTTTCAGTGCAACTCACTCATATACAATGTACTACACTGTGCATTTCGTCTAATGCGGGTTTTTCAGTAAATTCTAAGTTTTTCAGTGCAACTCACTCATATACAATGTATTACACTGTGCATTTCGTCTAATGCGGGTTTTTCAGTAAATTCTAAGTTATTCAGTGCAACTCACTCATATACTATGTACTACACTGTGCATTTCGTCTAATGCGGGTTTTTCAGTAAATTCTAAGTTTTTCAGTGCAACTCACTCATATACAATGTACTACACTGTGCTTTTCGTCTAATGCGGGTTTTTCAGTAAATTCTAAGTTTTTCAGTGCAACTCACTCATATACTATGTACTACACTGTGCAATTCTTCTAATGCGGGTTTTTCAGTAAATTCTAAGTTTTTCAGTGCAACTCACTCATATACAATGTACTACACTGTGCATTTCGTCTAATGCAGGTTTTTCAGTAAATTCTAAGTTTTTCAGTGCAACTCACTCATATACAATGTACTACACTGTGCATTTCGTCTAATGCGGGTTTTTCAGTAAATTCTAAGTTTTCAGTGCAATTCACTCATATACTATGTACTACACTGTGCATTTCGTCTTATGCGGGTTTTTCAGTAAATTCTAAGTTTTTCAGTGCAACTCACTCATATACAATGTACTACACTGTGCATTTCGTCTAATGCGGGTTTTTCAGTAAATTCTAAGTTTTTCAGTGCAACTCACTCATATACAATGTAGTACACTGTGCATTTCGTCTAATGCGGGTTTTTCAGTAAATTCTAAGTTTTTCAGTGCAACTCACTCATATACTATGTACTACACTGTTCATTTCGTCTAATGCGGGTTTTTCAGTAAATTCTAAGTTTTTCAGTGCAATTCACTCATATACTATGTACTACACTGTGCATTTCGTCTAATGCGTGTTTTTCAGTAAATTCTAAGTTTTTCAGTGCAACTCACTCATATACTATGTACTACACTGTGCATTTCGTCTAATGCGGGTTTTTCAATAAATTCTAAGTTTTTCAGTGCAACTCACTCATATACTATGTACTACACTGTGCGTTTCTTATATTCTAAGTTTTTCAGTGAAACTCACTCATATACTATGTACTACACTGTGCATTTCGTGTAATGCGGGTTTTTCAGTAAATTCTAAGTTTTTCAGTGCAACTCTCTCATATACTCTGTACTACACTGTGCGTTTCTTATATTCTAAGTTTTTCAGTGCAACTCACTCATTACTATGTACTACACTGTGCGTTTCTTATATTCTAAGTTTTTCAGTGCAACTCACTCATATACTATGTACTACATTGTGCGTTTCTTATATTCTAAGTTTTTCAGTGCAACTCATTCATATACTTTGTACTACACTGTGCGTTTCTTATATTCTAAGTTTTTCAGTGCAACTCACTCATATACTATGTACTACACTGTGCGTTTCTTATATTCTAAGTTTTTCAGTGCAACTCACTCATATACTATGTACTACACTGTGCGTTTCTTATATTCTAAGTTTTTGAGTGCAACTCACTCATATACTATGTACTACACTGTGCGTTTCTTATATTCTAAGTTTTTGATTGCAACTCACTCATATACTATGTACTACACTGTGCATTTCGTCTAATGCGGGTTTTTCAGTAAATTCTAAGTTTTTCAGTGCAACTCACTCATATACAATGTACTACACTGTGCATTTCGTCTAATGCGGGTTTTTCAGTAAATTCTAAGTTTTTCAGTGCAACTCACTCATATACTATCTACTACACTGTGCATTTCGTCTAATGCGGGTTTTTCAGTAAATTCTAAGTTTTTCAGTGCAACTCACTCATATACTATGTACTACACTGTTCATTTCGTCTAATGCGGGTTTTTCAGTAAATTCTAATTTTTTCAGTGCAACTCACTCATATACAATGTACTACACTGTGCATTTCGTCTAATGCGGGTTTTTCAGTAAATTCTAAGTTTTTCAGTGCAACTCACTCATATACTATGTACTACACTGTGCATTTCGTCTAATGCGGGTTTTTCAGTAAATTCTAAGTTTTTCAGTGCAACTCACTCATATACTATGTACTACACTGTGCATTTCGTCTAATGCGGGTTTTTCAGTAAATTCTAAGTTTTTCAGTGCAACTCACTCATATACTATGTACTACACTGTGCATTTCGTCTAATGCGGGTTTTTCAGTAAATTCTAAGTTTTTCAGTGCAACTCACTCATATACTATGTACTACACTGTGCATTTCTTCTAATGCGTGTATTTCAGTAAATTCTAAGTTTTTCAGTGCAACTCACTCATATACAATGTACTACACTGTGCATTTCGTCTAATGCGGGTTTTTCAGTAAATTCTAAGTTTTTCAGTGCAACTCACTCATTTACTATGTACTACACTGTGCATTTCGTCTAATGCGGGTTTTTCAGTAAATTCTAAGTTTTTCAGTGCAACTCACTCATATACTATGTACTACACTGTGCATTTCGTCTAATGCGGGTTTTTCAGTAAATTCTAAGTTTTTCAGTGCAACTCACTCATATACAATGAACTACACTGTGCATTTCGTTTAATGCGGGTTTTTCAATAAATTCTAAGTTTTTCAGTGCAACTCACTCATATACAATGTAGTACACTGTGCATTTCGTCTAATGCGGGTTTTTCAGTAAATTCTAAGTTTTTCAGTGCAACTCACTCATATACAATGTACTACACTGTGCATTTCGTCTAATGCGGGTTTTTCAGTAAATTCTAAGTTTTTCAGTGCAACTCACTCATATACAATGTACTACACTGTGCATTTCTTCTAATGCGGGTTTTTCAGTAAATTCTAAGTTTTTCAGTGCAACTCACTCATATACAATGTACTACACTGTGCATTTCGTCTAATGCGGGTTTTTCAGTAAATTCTAAGTTTTTCAGTGCAACTCACTCATATACAATGTATTACACTGTGCATTTCGTCTAATGCGGGTTTTTCAGTAAATTCTAAGTTATTCAGTGCAACTCACTCATATACTATGTACTACACTGTGCATTTCGTCTAATGCGGGTTTTTCAGTAAATTCTAAGTTTTTCAGTGCAACTCACTCATATACTATGTACTACACTGTGCAATTCTTCTAATTCGGGTTTTTCAGTAAATTCTAAGTTTTTCAGTGCAACTCACTCATATACAATGTACTACACTGTGCATTTCGTCTAATGCAGGTTTTTCAGTAAATTCTAAGTTTTTCAGTGCAACTCACTCATATACAATGTACTACACTGTGCATTTCGTCTAATGCGGGTTTTTCAGTAAATTCTAAGTTTTCAGTGCAATTCACTCATATACTTTGTACTACACTGTGCTTTTCGTCTAATGCGGGTTTTTCAGTAAATTCTAAGTTTTTCAGTGCAACTCACTCATATACAATGTACTACACTGTGCATTTCGTCTAATGCGGGTTTTTCAGTAAATTCTAAGTTTTTCAGTGCAACTCACTCATATACTATGTACTACACTGTGCATTTCGTCTAATGCGGGTTTTTCAGTAAATTCTAAGTTTTTCAGTGCAACTCACTCATATACTATGTACTACACTGTGCATTTCGTCTAATGCGGGTTTTTCAGTAAATTCTAAGTTTTTCAGTGCAACTCACTCATATACAATGTACTACACTGTGCATTTCATCTAATGCGGGTTTTTCAGTAAATTCTAAGTTTTCAGTGCAATTCACTCATATACTATGTACTACACTGTGCATTTCGTCTTATGCGGGTTTTTCAGTAAATTCTAAGTTTTTCAGTGCAACTCACTCATATACAATGTACTACACTGTGCATTTCGTCTAATGCGGGTTTTTCAGTAAATTCTAAGTTTTTCAGTGCAACTCACTCATATACAATGTACTACACTGTGCATTTCGTCTAATGCGGGTTTTTCAGTAAATTCTAAGTTTTTCAGTGCAACTCACTCATATACTATGTACTATACTGTTCATTTCGTCTAATGCGGGTTTTTCAGTAAATTCTAAGTTTTTCAGTGCAATTCACTCATATACTATGTACTACACTGTGCATTTCGTCTAATGCGTGTTTTTCAGTAAATTCTAAGTTTTTCAGTGCAACTCACTCATATACTATGTACTACACTGTGCATTTCGTCTAATGCGGGTTTTTCAGTAAATTCTAAGTTTTTCAGTGCAACTCACTCATATACTATGTACTACACTGTGCGTTTCTTATATTCTAAGTTTTTCAGTGCAACTCACTCATATACTATGTACTACACTGTGCATTTCGTGTAATGCGGGTTTTTCAGTAAATTCTAAGTTTTTCAGTGCAACTCACTCATATACTATGTACTACACTGTGCGTTTCTTATATTCTAAGTTTTTCAGTGCAACTCACTCATTACTATGTACTACACTGTGCGTTTCTTATATTCTAAGTTTTTCAGTGCAACTCACTCATATACTATGTACTACACTGTGCGTTTCTTATATTCTAAGTTTTTCAGTGCAACTCACTCATATACTTTGTACTACACTGTGCATTTCTTATATTCTAAGTTTTTCAGTGCAACTCACTCATATACTATGTACTACACTGTGCGTTTCTTATATTCTAAGTTTTTCAGTGCAACTCACTCATATACTATGTACTATACTGTGCGTTTCTTATATTCTAAATTTTTGAGTGCTCTCACTCATATACTATGTACTACACTGTGCGTTTCTTATATTCTAAGTTTTTGAGTGCAACTCACTCATATACTATGTACTACACGGTGCATTTCGTCTAATGCGGGTTTTTCAGTAAATTCTAAGTTTTTCAGTGCAACTCACTCATATACAATGTACTACACTGTGCATTTCGTCTAATGCGGGTTTTTCAGTAAATTCTAAGTTTTTCAGTGCAACTCACTCATATACAATGTACTACACTGTGCATTTCGTCTAATGCGGGTTTATCAGTAAATTCCTAGTTTTTCAGTGCAACTCACTCATATACAATGTATTACACTGTTCATTTCGTCTAATGCGGGTTTTTCAGTAAATTCTAAGTTATTCAGTGCAACTCACTCATATACTATGTACAACACTGTGCATTTCGTCTAATGCGGGTTTTTCAGTAAATTCTAAGTTTTTCAGTGCAACTCACTCATATACAATGTACTACACTGTGCTTTTCGTCTAATGCGGGTTTTTCAGTAAATTCTAAGTTTTTCAGTGCAACTCACTCATATACTATGTACTACACTGTGCAATTCTTCTAATGCGGGTTTTTCAGTAAATTCTAAGTTTTTCAGTGCAACTCACTCATATACAATGTACTACACTGTGCATTTCGTCTAATTCAGGTTTTTCAGTAAATTCTAAGTTTTTCAGTGCAACTCACTCATATACAATGTACTACACTGTGCATTTCGTCTAATGCGGGTTTTTCAGTAAATTCTAAGTTTTCAGTGCAATTCACTCATATACTATGTACTACACTGTGCATTTCGTCTTATGCGGGTTTTTCAGTAAATTCTAAGTTTTTCAGTGCAACTCACTCATATACAATGTACTACACTGTGCATTTCGTCTAATGCGGGTTTTTCAGTAAATTCTAAGTTTTTCAGTGCAACTCACTCATATACAATGTACTACACTGTGCATTTCGTCTAATGCGGGTTTTTCAGTAAATTCTAAGTTTTTCAGTGCAACTCACTCATATACTATGTACTACACTGTTCATTTCGTCTAATGCGGGTTTTTCAGTAAATTCTAAGTTTTTCAGTGCAATTCACTCATATACTATGTACTACACTGTGCATTTCGTCTAATGCGTGTTTTTCAGTAAATTCTAAGTTTTTCAGTGCAACTCACTCATATACTATGTACTACACTGTGCATTTCGTCTAATGCGGGTTTTTCAATAAATTCTAAGTTTTTCAGTGCAACTCACTCATATACTATGTACTACACTGTGCGTTTCTTATATTCTAAGTTTTTCAGTGAAACTCACTCATATACTATGTACTACACTGTGCATTTCGTGTAATGCGGGTTTTTCAGTAAATTCTAAGTTTTTCAGTGCAACTCTCTCATATACTATGTACTACACTGTGCGTTTCTTATATTCTAAGTTTTTCAGTGCAACTCACTCATTACTATGTACTACACTGTGCGTTTCTTATATTCTAAGTTTTTCAGTGCAACTCACTCATATACTATGTACTACATTGTGCGTTTCTTATATTCTAAGTTTTTCAGTGCAACTCATTCATATACTTTGTACTACACTGTGCGTTTCTTATATTCTATGTTTTTCAGTGCAACTCACTCATATACTATGTACTACACTGTGCGTTTCTTATATTCTAAGTTTTTCAGTGCAACTCACTCATATACTATGTACTACACTGTGCGTTTCTTATATTCTAAGTTTTTGAGTGCAACTCACTCATATACTATGTACTACACTGTGCGTTTCTTATATTCTAAGTTTTTGAGTGCAACTCACTCATATACTATGTACTACACTGTGCATTTCGTCTAATGCGGGTTTTTCAGTAAATTCTAAGTTTTTCAGTGCAACTCACTCATATACTATGTACTACACTGTGCGTTTCTTATATTCTAAGTTTTTCAGTGCAACTCACTCATATACTATGTACTACACTGTGCATTTCGTGTAATGCGGGTTTTTCAGTAAATTCTAAGTTTTTCAGTGCAACTCACTCATATACTATGTACTACACTGTGCGTTTCTTATATTCTAAGTTTTTCAGTGCAACTCACTCATTACTATGTACTACACTGTGCGTTTCTTATATTCTAAGTTTTTCAGTGCAACTCACTCATATACTATGTACTACACTGTGCGTTTCTTATATTCTAAGTTTTTCAGTGCAACTCACTCATATACTTTGTACTACACTGTGCATTTTTTATATTCTAAGTTTTTCAGTGCAACTCACTCATATACTATGTACTACACTGTGCGTTTCTTATATTCTAAGTTTTTCAGTGCAACTCACTCATATACTATGTACTACACTGTGCGTTTATTATATTCTAAATTTTTGAGTGCTCTCACTCATATACTATGTACTACACTGTGCGTTTCTTATATTCTAAGTTTTTGAGTGCAACTCACTCATATACTATGTACTACACGGTGCATTTCGTCTAATGCGGGTTTTTCAGTAAATTCTAAGTTTTTCAGTGCAACTCACTCATATACAATGTACTACACTGTGCATTTCGTCTAATGCGGGTTTTTCAGTAAATTCTAAGTTTTTCAGTGCAACTCACTCATATACAATGTACTACACTGTGCATTTCGTCTAATGCGGGTTTATCAGTAAATTCTAAGTTTTTCAGTGCAACTCACTCATATACAATGTATTACACTGTTCATTTCGTCTAATGCGGGTTTTTCAGTAAATTCTAAGTTATTCAGTGCAACTCACTCATATACTATGTACTACACTGTGCATTTCGTCTAAAGCGGGTTTTTCAGTAAATTCTAAGTTTTTCAGTGCAACTCACTCATATACAATGTACTACACTGTGCTTTTCGTCTAATGCGGGTTTTTCAGTAAATTCGAAGTTTTTCAGTGCAACTCACTCATATACTATGTACTACACTGTGCAATTCTTCTAATGCGGGTTTTTCAGTAAATTCTAAGTTTTTCAGTGCAACTCACTCATATACAATGTACTACACTGTGCATTTCGTCTAATTCAGGTTTTTCAGTAAATTCTAAGTTTTTCAGTGCAACTCACTCATATACAATGTACTACACTGTGCATTTCGTCTAATGCGGGTTTTTCAGTAAATTCTAAGTTTTCAGTGCAATTCACTCATATACTATGTACTACACTGTGCATTTCGTCTTATGCGGGTTTTTCAGTAAATTCTAAGTTTTTCAGTGCAACTCACTCATATACAATGTACTACACTGTGCATTTCGTCTAATGCGGGTTTTTCAGTAAATTCTAAGTTTTTCAGTGCAACTCACTCATATACAATGTACTACACTGTGCATTTCGTCTAATGCGGGTTTTTCAGTAAATTCTAAGTTTTTCAGTGCAACTCACTCATATACTATGTACTACACTGTTCATTTCGTCTAATGCGGGTTTTTCAGTAAATTCTAAGTTTTTCAGTGCAATTCACTCATATACTATGTACTACACTGTGCATTTCGTCTAATGCGTGTTTTTCAGTAAATTCTAAGTTTTTCAGTGCAACTCACTCATATACTATGTACTACACTGTGCATTTCGTCTAATGCGGGTTTTTCAATAAATTCTAAGTTTTTCAGTGCAACTCACTCATATACTATGTACTACACTGTGCGTTTCTTATATTCTAAGTTTTTCAGTGAAACTCACTCATATACTATGTACTACACTGTGCATTTCGTGTAATGCGGGTTTTTCAGTAAATTCTAAGTTTTTCAGTGCAACTCTCTCATATACTATGTACTACACTGTGCGTTTCTTATATTCTAAGTTTTTCAGTGCAACTCACTCATTACTATGTACTACACTGTGCATTTCTTATATTCTAAGTTTTTCAGTGCAACTCACTCATATACTATGTACTACATTGTGCGTTTCTTATATTCTAAGTTTTTCAGTGCAACTCATTCATATACTTTGTACTACACTGTGCGTTTCTTATATTCTATGTTTTTCAGTGCAACTCACTCATATACTATGTACTACACTGTGCGTTTCTTATATTCTAAGTTTTTCAGTGCAACTCACTCATATACTATGTACTACACTGTGCGTTTCTTATATTCTAAGTTTTTGAGTGCAACTCACTCATATACTATGTACTACACTGTGCGTTTCTTATATTCTAAGTTTTTGAGTGCAACTCACTCATATACTATGTACTACACTGTGCATTTCGTCTAATGCGGGTTTTTCAGTAAATTCTAAGTTTTTCAGTGCAACTCACTCATATACAATGTACTACACTGTGCATTTCGTCTAATGCGGGTTTTTCAGTAAATTCTAAGTTTTTCAGTGCAACTCACTCATATACAATGTACTACACTGTGCATTTCGTCTAATGCGGGTTTTTCAGTAAATTCTAAGTTTTTCAGTGCAACTCACTCATATACAATGTACTACACTGTGCATTTCTTCTAATGCGGGTTTTTCAGTAAATTCTAAGTTTTTCAGTGCAACTCACTCATATACAATGTACTACACTGTGCATTTCGTCTAATGCGGGTTTATCAGTAAATTCTAAGTTTTTCAGTGCAACTCACTCATATACAATGTATTACACTGTGCATTTCGTCTAATGCGGGTTTTTCAGTAAATTCTAAGTTATTCAGTGCAACTCACTCATATACTATGTACTACACTGTGCATTTCGTCTAATGCGGGTTTTTCAGTAAATTCTAAGTTTTTCAGTGCAACTCACTCATATACAATGTACTACACTGTGCTTTTCGTCTAATGCGGGTTTTTCAGTAAATTCTAAGTTTTTCAGTGCAACTCACTCATATACTATGTACTACACTGTGCAATTCATCTAATTCGGGTTTTTCAGTAAATTCTAAGTTTTTCAGTGCAACTCACTCATATACAATGTACTACACTGTGCATTTCGTCTAATGCAGGTTTTTCAGTAAATTCTAAGTTTTTCAGTGCAACTCACTCATATACAATGTACTACACTGTGCATTTCGTCTAATGCGGGTTTTTCAGTAAATTCTAAGTTTTCAGTGCAATTCACTCATATACTTTGTACTACACTGTGCTTTTCGTCTAATGCGGGTTTTTCAGTAAATTCTAAGTTTTTCAGTGCAACTCACTCATATACAATGTACTACACTGTGCATTTCGTCTAATGCGGGTTTTTCAGTAAATTCTAAGTTTTTCAGTGCAACTCACTCATATACTATGTACTACACTGTGCATTTCGTCTAATGCGGGTTTTTCAGTAAATTCTAAGTTTTTCAGTGCAACTCACTCATATACTATGTACTATACTGTTCATTTCGTCTAATGCGGGTTTTTCAGTAAATTCTAAGTTTTTCAGTGCAATTCACTCATATACTATGTACTACACTGTGCATTTCGTCTAATGCGTGTTTTTCAGTAAATTCTAAGTTTTTCAGTGCAACTCACTCATATACTATGTACTACACTGTGCATTTCGTCTAATGCGGGTTTCTCAATAAATTCTAAGTTTTTCAGTGCAACTCACTCATATACTATGTACTACACTGTGCGTTTCTTATATTCTAAGTTTTTCAGTGCAACTCACTCATATACTATGTACTACACTGTGCATTTCGTGTAATGCGGGTTTTTCAGTAAATTCTAAGTTTTTCAGTGCAACTCACTCATATACTATGTACTACACTGTGCGTTTCTTATATTCTAAGTTTTTCAGTGCAACTCACTCATTACTATGTACTACACTGTGCGTTTCTTATATTCTAAGTTTTTCAGTGCAACTCACTCATATACTATGTACTACACTGTGCGTTTCTTATATTCTAAGTTTTTCAGTGCAACTCACTCATATACTTTGTACTACACTGTGCATTTCTTATATTCTAAGTTTTTCAGTGCAACTCACTCATATACTATGTACTACACTGTGCGTTTCTTATATTCTAAGTTTTTCAGTGCAACTCACTCATATACTATGTACTACACTGTGCGTTTCTTATATTCTAAATTTTTGAGTGCTCTCACTCATATACTATGTACTACACTGTGCGTTTCTTATATTCTAAGTTTTTGAGTGCAACTCACTCATATACTATGTACTACACGGTGCATTTCGTCTAATGCGGGTTTTTCAGTAAATTCTAAGTTTTTCAGTGCAACTCACTCATATACAATGTATTACACTGTTAATTTCGTCTAATGCGGGTTTTTCAGTAAATTCTAAGTTATTCAGTGCAACTCACTCATATACTATGTACTACACTGTGCATTTCGTCTAATGCGGGTTTTTCAGTAAATTCTAAGTTTTTCAGTGCAACTCACTCATATACAATGTACTACACTGTGCTTTTCGTCTAATGCGGGTTTTTCAGTAAATTCTAAGTTTTTCAGTGCAACTCACTCATATACTATGTACTACACTGTGCAATTCTTCTAATGCGGGTTTTTCAGTAAATTCTAAGTTTTTCAGTGCAACTCACTCATATACAATGTACTACACTGTGCATTTCGTCTAATTCAGGTTTTTCAGTAAATTCTAAGTTTTTCAGTGCAACTCACTCATATACAATGTACTACACTGTGCATTTCGTCTAATGCGGGTTTTTCAGTAAATTCTAAGTTTTCAGTGCAATTCACTCATATACTATGTACTACACTGTGCATTTCGTCTTATGCGGGTTTTTCAGTAAATTCTAAGTTTTTCAGTGCAACTCACTCATATACAATGTACTACACTGTGCATTTCGTCTAATGCGGGTTTTTCAGTAAATTCTAAGTTTTTCAGTGCAACTCACTCATATACAATGTACTACACTGTGCATTTCGTCTAATGCGGGTTTTTCAGTAAATTCTAAGTTTTTCAGTGCAACTCACTCATATACTATGTACTACACTGTTCATTTCGTCTAATGCGGGTTTTTCAGTAAATTCTAAGTTTTTCAGTGCAATTCACTCATATACTATGTACAACACTGTGCATTTCGTCTAATGCGTGTTTTTCAGTAAATTCTAAGTTTTTCAGTGCAACTCACTCATATACTATGTACTACACTGTGCATTTCGTCTAATGCGGGTTTTTCAATAAATTCTAAGTTTTTCAGTGCAACTCACTCATATACTATGTACTACACTGTGCGTTTCTTATATTCTAAGTTTTTCAGTGAAACTCACTCATATACTATGTACTACACTGTGCATTTCGTGTAATGCGGGTTTTTCAGTAAATTCTAAGTTTTTCAGTGCAACTCTCTCATATACTATGTACTACACTGTGCGTTTCTTATATTCTAAGTTTTTCAGTGCAACTCACTCATTACTATGTACTACACTGTGCGTTTCTTATATTCTAAGTTTTTCAGTGCAACTCACTCATATACTATGTACTACATTGTGCGTTTCTTATATTCTAAGTTTTTCAGTGCAACTCATTCATATACCTTGTACTACACTGTGCGTTTCTTATATTCTATGTTTTTCAGTGCAACTCACTCATATACTATGTACTACACTGTGAGTTTCTTATATTCTAAGTTTTTCAGTGCAACTCACTCATATACTATGTACTACACTGTGCGTTTCTTATATTCTAAGTTTTTGAGTGCAACTCACTCATATACTATGTACTACACTGTGCGTTTCTTATATTCTAAGTTTTTGAGTGCAACTCACTCATATACTATGTACTACACTGTGCATTTCGTCTAATGCGGGTTTTTCAGTAAATTCTAAGTTTTTCAGTGCAACTCACTCATATACTATCTACTACACTGTGCATTTCGTCTAATGCGGGTTTTTCAGTAAATTCTAAGTTTTTCAGTGCAACTCACTCATATACTATGTACTACACTGTTCATTTCGTCTAATGCGGGTTTTTCAGTAAATTCTAATTTTTTCAGTGCAACTCACTCATATACAATGTACTACACTGTGCATTTCGTCTAATGCGGGTTTTTCAGTAAATTCTAAGTTTTTCAGTGCAACTCACTCATATACTATGTACTACACTGTGCATTTCGTCTAATGCGTGTTTTTCAGTAAATTCTAAGTTTTTCAGTGCAACTCACTCATATACTATGTACTACACTGTGCATTTCGTCTAATGCGGGTTTTTCAGTAAATTCTAAGTTTTTCAGTGCAACTCACTCATATACTATGTACTACACTGTGCATTTCGTCTAATGCGGGTTTTTCAGTAAATTCTAAGTTTTTCAGTGCAACTCACTCATATACTATGTACTACACTGTGCATTTCTTCTAATGCGTGTATTTCAGTAAATTCTAAGTTTTTCAGTGCAACTCACTCATATACAATGTACTACACTGTGCATTTCGTCTAATGCGGGTTTTTCAGTAAATTCTAAGTTTTTCAGTGCAACTCACTCATTTACTATGTACTACACTGTGCATTTCGTCTAATGCGGGTTTTTCAGTAAATTCTAAGTTTTTCAGTGCAACTCACTCATATACTATGTACTACACTGTGCATTTCGTCTAATGCGGGTTTTTCAGTAAATTCTAAGTTTTTCAGTGCAACTCACTCATATACAATGTACTACACTGTGCATTTCGTCTAATGCGGGTTTTTCAATAAATTCTAAGTTTTTCAGTGCAACTCACTCATATACAATGTAGTACACTGTGCATTTCGTCTAATGCGGGTTTTTCAGTAAATTCTAAGTTTTTCAGTGCAACTCACTCATATACAATGTACTACACTGTGCATTTCGTCTAATGCGGGTTTTTCAGTAAATTCTAAGTTTTTCAGTGCAACTCACTCATATACAATGTACTACACTGTGCATTTCTTCTAATGCGGGTTTTTCAGTAAATTCTAAGTTTTTCAGTGCAACTCACTCATATACAATGTACTACACTGTGCATTTCGTCTAATGCGGGTTTATCAGTAAATTCTAAGTTTTTCAGTGCAACTCACTCATATACAATGTATTACACTGTGCATTTTGTCTAATGCGGGTTTTTCAGTAAATTCTAAGTTATTCAGTGCAACTCACTCATATACTATGTACTACACTGTGCATTTCGTCTAATGCGGGTTTTTCAGTAAATTCTAAGTTTTTCAGTGCAACTCACTCATATACAATGTACTACACTGTGCTTTTCGTCTAATGCGGGTTTTTCAGTAAATTCTAAGTTTTTCAGTGCAACTCACTCATATACTATGTACTACACTGTGCAATTCTTCTAATTCGGGTTTTTCAGTAAATTCTAAGTTTTTCAGTGCAACTCACTCATATACAATGTACTACACTGTGCATTTCGTCTAATGCAGGTTTTTCAGTAAATTCTAAGTTTTTCAGTGCAACTCACTCATATACAATGTACTACACTGTGCATTTCGTCTAATGCGGGTTTTTCAGTAAATTCTAAGTTTTTCAGTGCAACTCACTCATATACTATGTACTACACTGTGCATTTCGTCTAATGCGGGTTTTTCAGTAAATTCTAAGTTTTTCAGTGCAACTCACTCATATACTATGTACTACACTGTGCATTTCGTCTAATGCGGGTTTTTCAGTAAATTCTAAGTTTTTCAGTGCAACTCACTCATATACTATGTACTACACTGTGCATTTCGTCTAATGCGGGTTTTTCAGTAAATTCTAAGTTTTTCAGTGCAACTCACTCATATACTATGTACTACACTGTGCATTTCGTCTAATGCGGGTATTTCAGTAAATTCTAAGTTTTTCAGTGCAACTCACTCATATACAATGTACTACACTGTGCATTTCGTCTAATGCGGGTTTTTCAGTAAATTCTAAGTTTTTCAGTGCAACTTACTCATTTACTATGTACTACACTGTGCATTTCGTCTAATGCGGGTTTTTCAGTAAATTCTAAGTTTTTCAGTACAACTCACTCATATACAATGTACTACACTGTGCATTTCGTCTAATGCGGGTTTTTCAGTAAATTCTAAGTTTTTCAGTGCAACTCACTCATATACAATGTACTACACTGTGAATTTCGTCTAATGCGGGTTTTTCAATAAATTCTAAGTTTTTCAGTGCAACTCACTCATATACTATGTACTACACTGTGCATTTCGTCTAATGCGGGTTTTTCAGTAAATTCTAAGTTTTTCAGTGCAACTCACTCATATACAATGTACTACACTGTGCATTTCGTCTAATGCGGGTTTTTCAGTAAATTCTAAGTTTTTCAGTGCAACTCACTCATATACAATGTACTACACTGTGCATTTCTTCTAATGCGGGTTTTTCAGTAAATTCTAAGTTTTTCAGTGCAACTCACTCATATACAATGTACTACACTGTGCATTTCGTCTAATGCGGGTTTATCAGTAAATTCTAAGTTTTTCAGTGCAACTCACTCATATACAATGTATTACACTGTGCATTTCGTCTAATGCGGGTTTTTCAGTAAATTCTAAGTTATTCAGTGCAACTCACTCATATACTATGTACTACACTGTGCATTTCGTCTAATGCGGGTTTTTCAGTAAATTCTAAGTTTTTCAGTGCAACTCACTCATATACAATGTACTACACTGTGCATTTCGTCTAATGCGGTTTTTTCAGTAAATTCTAAGTTTTTCAGTGCAACTCACTCATATACAATGTATTACACTGTGCATTTCGTCTAATGCGGGTTTTTCAGTAAATTCTAAGTTATTCAGTGCAACTCACTCATATACTATATACTACACTGTGCATTTCGTCTAATGCGGGTTTTTCAGTAAATTCTAAGTTTTTCAGTGCAACTCACTCATATACAATGTACTACACTGTGCATTTCGTCTAATGCGGGTTTTTCAGTAAATTATAAGTTTTCAGTGCAATTCACTCATATACTATGTACTACACTGTGCTTTTCGTCTAATGCGGGTTTTTCAGTAAATTCTAAGTTTTTCAGTGCAACTCACTCATATACTATGTACTACACTGTGCATTTCGTCTAATGCGGGTTTTTCAGTAAATTCTAAGTTTTTCAGTGCAACTCACTCATATACAATGTACTACACTGTGCATTTCGTCTAATGCGCGTTTTTCAGTAAATTCTAAGTTTTCAGTGCAACTCACTCATATACAATGTACTACACTGTGCATTTCGTCTAATGCGGTTTTTTCAGTAAATTCTAAGTTTTTCAGTGCAACTCACTCATATACAATGTACTACACTGTGCATTTCGTCTAATGCGGGTTTATCAGTAAATTCTAAGTTTTTCAGTGCAACTCACTCATATACAATGTATTACACTGTGCATTTCGTCTAATGCGGGTTTTTCAGTAAATTCTAAGTTATTCAGTGCAACTCACTCATATACTATATACTACACTGTGCATTTCGTCTAATGCGGGTTTTTCAGTAAATTCTAAGTTTTTCAGTGCAACTCACTCATATACAATGTACTACACTGTGCTTTTCGTCTAATGCGGGTTTTTCAGTAAATTCTAAGTTTTTCAGTGCAACTCACTCATATACTATGTACTACACTGTGCAATTCTTCTAATGCGGGTTTTTCAGTAAATTCTAAGTTTTTCAGTGCAACTCACTCATATACAATGTACTACAGTGTGCATTTCGTCTAATGCAGGTTTTTCAGTAAATTCTAAGTTTTTCAGTGCAACTCACTCATATACAATGTACTACACTGTGCATTTCGTCTAATGCGGGTTTTTCAGTAAATTCTAAGTTTTTCAGTGCAACTCACTCATTTACTATGTACTACACTGTGCATTTCGTCTAATGCGGGTTTTTCAGTAAATTCTAAGTTTTTCAGTGCAACTCACTCATATACAATGTACTACACTGTGCATTTCGTCTAATGCGGGTTTTTCAGTAAATTCTAAGTTTTTCAGTGCAACTCACTCATTTACTATGTACTACACTGTGCATTTCGTCTAATGCGGGTTTTTCAATAAATTCTAAGTTTTTCAGTGCAACTCACTCATATACAATGTAGTACACTGTGCATTTCGTCTAATGCGGGTTTTTCAGTAAATTCTAAGTTTTTCAGTGCAACTCACTCATTTACTATGTACTACACTGTGCATTTCGTCTAATGCGGGTTTTTCAGTAAATTCTAAGTTTTTCAGTACAACTCACTCATATACAATGTACTACTCGTGCATTTCGTCTAATGCGGGTTTTTCAGTAAATTCTAAGTTTTTCAGTGCAACTCACTCATATACAATGTACTACACTGTGCATTTCGTCTAATGCGGGTTTTTCAATAAATTCTAAGTTTTTCAGTGCAACTCACTCATATACTATGTACTACACTGTGCATTTCGTCTAATGCGGGTTTTTCAATAAATTCTAAGTTTTTCAGTGCAACTCACTCATATACTATGTACTACACTGTGCATTTCGTCTAATGCGGGTTTTTCAGTAAATTCTAAGTTTTTCAGTGCAACTCACTCATATACAATGTACTACACTGTGCATTTCGTCTAATGCGGGTTTTTCAGTAAATTCTAAGTTTTTCAGTGCAACTCACTCATATACAATGTACTACACTGTGCATTTCTTCTAATGCGGGTTTTTCAGTAAATTCTAAGTTTTTCAGTGCAACTCACTCATATACAATGTACTACACTGTGCATTTCGTCTAATGCGGGTTTATCAGTAAATTCTAAGTTTTTCAGTGCAACTCACTCATATACAATGTATTACACTGTGCATTTCGTCTAATGCGGGTTTTTCAGTAAATTCTAAGTTATTCAGTGCAACTCACTCATATACTATGTACTACACTGTGCATTTCGTCTAATGCGGGTTTTTCAGTAAATTCTAAGTTTTTCAGTGCAACTCACTCATATACAATGTACTACACTGTGCTTTTCGTCTAATGCGGGTTTTTAGTAAATTCTAAGTTTTTCAGTGCAACTCACTCATATACTATGTACTACACTGTGCAATTCTTCTAATGCGGGTTTTCAGTAAATTCTAAGTTTTTCAGTGCAACTCACTCATATACAATGTACTACACTGTGCATTTCGTCTAATGCAGGTTTTTCAGTAAATTCTAAGTTTTTCAGTGCAACTCACTCATATACAATGTACTACACTGTGCATTTCGTCTAATGCGGGTTTTTCAGTAAATTATAAGTTTTCAGTGCAATTCACTCATATACTATGTACTACACTGTGCTTTTCGTCTAATGCGGGTTTTTCAGTAAATTCTAAGTTTTTCAGTGCAACTCACTCATATACTATGTACTACACTGTGCATTTCGTCTAATGCGGGTTTTTCAGTAAATTCTAAGTTTTTCAGTGCAACTCACTCATATACAATGTACTACACTGTGCATTTCGTCTAATGCGCGTTTTTCAGTAAATTCTAAGTTTTTCAGTGCAACTCACTCATATACAATGTACTACACTGTGCATTTCGTCTAATGCGGTTTTTTCAGTAAATTCTAAGTTTTTCAGTGCAACTCACTCATATACAATGTACTACACTGTGCATTTCGTCTAATGCGGGTTTATCAGTAAATTCTAAGTTTTTCAGTGCAACTCACTCATATACAATGTATTACACTGTGCATTTCGTCTAATGCGGGTTTTTCAGTAAATTCTAAGTTATTCAGTGCAACTCACTCATATACTATATACTACACTGTGCATTTCGTCTAATGCGGGTTTTTCAGTAAATTCTAAGTTTTTCAGTGCAACTCACTCATATACAATGTACTACACTGTGCTTTTCGTCTAATGCGGGTTTTTCAGTAAATTCTAAGTTTTTCAGTGCAACTCACTCATATACTATGTACTACACTGTGCAATTCTTCTAATGCGGGTTTTTCAGTAAATTCTAAGTTTTTCAGTGCAACTCACTCATATACAATGTACTACAGTGTGCATTTCGTCTAATGCAGGTTTTTCAGTAAATTCTAAGTTTTTCAGTGCAACTCACTCATATACAATGTACTACACTGTGCATTTCGTCTAATGCGGGTTTTTCAGTAAATTCTAAGTTTTTCAGTGCAACTCACTCATTTACTATGTACTACACTGTGCATTTCGTCTAATGCGGGTTTTTCAGTAAATTCTAAGTTTTTCAGTGCAACTCACTCATATACAATGTACTACACTGTGCATTTCGTCTAATGCGGGTTTTTCAGTAAATTCTAAGTTTTTCAGTGCAACTCACTCATTTACTATGTACTACACTGTGCATTTCGTCTAATGCGGGTTTTTCAATAAATTCTAAGTTTTTCAGTGCAACTCACTCATATACAATGTAGTACACTGTGCATTTCGTCTAATGCGGGTTTTTCAGTAAATTCTAAGTTTTTCAGTGCAACTCACTCATTTACTATGTACTACACTGTGCATTTCGTCTAATGCGGGTTTTTCAGTAAATTCTAAGTTTTTCAGTACAACTCACTCATATACAATGTACTACACTGTGCATTTCGTCTAATGCGGGTTTTTCAGTAAATTCTAAGTTTTTCAGTGCAACTCACTCATATACAATGTACTACACTGTGCATTTCGTCTAATGCGGGTTTTTCAATAAATTCTAAGTTTTTCAGTGCAACTCACTCATATACTATGTACTACACTGTGCATTTCGTCTAATGCGGGTTTTTCAGTAAATTCTAAGTTTTTCAGTGCAACTCACTCATATACAATGTACTACACTGTGCATTTCGTCTAATGCGGGTTTTTCAGTAAATTCTAAGTTTTTCAGTGCAACTCACTCATATACAATGTACTACACTGTGCATTTCTTCTAATGCGGGTTTTTCAGTAAATTCTAAGTTTTTCAGTGCAACTCACTCATATACAATGTACTACACTGTGCATTTCGTCTAATGCGGGTTTATCAGTAAATTCTAAGTTTTTCAGTGCAACTCACTCATATACAATGTATTACACTGTGCATTTCGTCTAATGCGGGTTTTTCAGTAAATTCTAAGTTATTCAGTGCAACTCACTCATATACTATGTACTACACTGTGCATTTCGTCTAATGCGGGTTTTTCAGTAAATTCTAAGTTTTTCAGTGCAACTCACTCATATACAATGTACTACACTGTGCTTTTCGTCTAATGCGGGTTTTTCAGTAAATTCTAAGTTTTTCAGTGCAACTCACTCATATACTATGTACTACACTGTGCAATTCTTCTAATGCGGGTTTTTCAGTAAATTCTAAGTTTTTCAGTGCAACTCACTCATATACAATGTACTACACTGTGCATTTCGTCTAATGCAGGTTTTTCAGTAAATTCTAAGTTTTTCAGTGCAACTCACTCATATACAATGTACTACACTGTGCATTTCGTCTAATGCGGGTTTTTCAGTAAATTCTAAGTTTTCAGTGCAATTCACTCATATACTATGTACTACACTGTGCTTTTCGTCTGATGCGGGTTTTTCAGTAAATTCTAAGTTTTTCAGTGCAACTCACTCATATACTATGTACTACACTGTGCATTTCGTCTAATGCGGGTTTTTCAGTAAATTCTAAGTTTTTCAGTGCAACTCACTCATATACAATGTACTACACTGTGCATTTCGTCTAATGCGCGTTTTTCAGTAAATTCTAAGTTTTTCAGTGCAACTCACTCATATACAATGTACTACACTGTGCATTTCGTCTAATGCGGTTTTTTCAGTAAATTCTAAGTTTTTCAGTGCAACTCACTCATATACAATGTACTACACTGTGCATTTCGTCTAATGCGGGTTTATCAGTAAATTCTAAGTTTTTCAGTGCAACTCACTCATATACAATGTATTACACTGTGCATTTCGTCTAATGCGGGTTTTTCAGTAAATTCTAAGTTATTCAGTGCAACTCACTCATATACTATATACTACACTGTGCATTTCGTCTAATGCGGGTTTTTCAGTAAATTCTAAGTTTTTCAGTGCAACTCACTCATATACAATGTACTACACTGTGCTTTTCGTCTAATGCGGGTTTTTCAGTAAATTCTAAGTTTTTCAGTGCAACTCACTCATATACTATGTACTACACTGTGCAATTCTTCTAATGCGGGTTTTTCAGTAAATTCTAAGTTTTTCAGTGCAACTCACTCATATACAATGTACTACAGTGTGCATTTCGTCTAATGCAGGTTTTTCAGTAAATTCTAAGTTTTTCAGTGCAACTCACTCATATACAATGTACTACACTGTGCATTTCGTCTAATGCGGGTTTTTCAGTAAATTCTAAGTTTTTCAGTGCAACTCACTCATTTACTATGTACTACACTGTGCATTTCGTCTAATGCGGGTTTTTCAGTAAATTCTAAGTTTTTCAGTGCAACTCACTCATATACTATGTACTACACTGTGCATTTCGTCTAATGCGGGTATTTCAGTAAATTCTAAGTTTTTCAGTGCAACTCACTCATATACAATGTACTACACTGTGCATTTCGTCTAATGCGGGTTTTTCAGTAAATTCTAAGTTTTTCAGTGCAACTCACTCATTTACTATGTACTACACTGTGAATTTCGTCTAATGCGGATTTTTCAGTAAATTCTAAGTTTTTCAGTACAACTCACTCATATACAATGTACTACACTGTGCATTTCGTCTAATGCGGGTTTTTCAGTAAATTCTAAGTTTTTCAGTGCAACTCACTCATATACAATGTACTACACTGTGCATTTCGTCTAATGCGGGTTTTTCAATAAATTCTAAGTTTTTCAGTGCAACTCACTCATATACAATGTAGTACACTGTGCATTTCGTCTAATGCGGGTTTTCCAGTAAATTCTAAGTTTTCAGTGCAACTCACTCATATACAATGTACTACACTGTGCATTTCGTCTAATGCGGGTTTTTCAGTAAATTCTAAGTTTTTCAGTGCAACTCACTCATATACAATGTACTACACTGTGCATTTCTTCTAATGCGGGTTTTTCAGTAAATTCTAAGTTTTTCAGTGCAACTCACTCATATACATTGTACTACACTGTGCATTTCGTCTAATGCGGGTTTATCAGTAAATTCTAAGTTTTTCAGTGCAACTCACTCATATACAATGTATTACACTGTGCATTTCGTCTAATGCGGGTTTTTCAGTAAATTCTAAGTTATTCAGTGCAACTCACTCATATACTATGTACTACACTGTGCATTTCGTCTAATGCGGGTTTTTCAGTAAATTCTAAGTTTTTCAGTGCAACTCACTCATATACAATGTACTACACTGTGCTTTTCGTCTAATGCGGGTTTTTCAGTAAATTCTAAGTTTTTCAGTGCAACTCACTCATATACTATGTACTACACTGTGCAATTCTTCTAATTCGGGTTTTTCAGTAAATTCTAAGTTTTTCAGTGCAACTCACTCATATACAATGTACTACACTGTGCATTTCGTCTAATGCAGGTTTTTCAGTAAATTCTAAGTTTTTCAGTGCAACTCACTCATATACAATGTACTACACTGTGCATTTCGTCTAATGCGGGTTTTTCAGTAAATTCTAAGTTTTCAGTGCAATTCACTCATATACTATGTACTACACTGTGCTTTTCGTCTAATGCGGGTTTTTCAGTAAATTCTAAGTTTTTCAGTGCAACTCACTCATATACTATGTACTACACTGTGCATTTCGTCTAATGCGGGTTTTTCAGTAAATTCTAAGTTTTTCAGTGCAACTCACTCATATACAATGTACTACACTGTGCATTTCGTCTAATGCGGGTTTTTCAGTAAATTCTAAGTTTTTCAGTGCAACTCACTCATATACTATGTACTACACTGTGCATTTCGTCTAATGCGGGTTTTTCAGTAAATTCTAAGTATTTCAGTGCAACTCACTCATATACAATGTACTACACTGTGCATTTCGTCTAATGCGGGTTTTTCAGTAAATTCTAAGTTTTTCAGTGCAACTCACTCATATACTATGTACTACACTGTGCATTTCGTCTAATGCGGGTTTTTCAGTAAATTCTAAGTTTTTCAGTGCAACTCACTCATATACAATGTAGTACACTGTGCATTTCGTCTAATGCGGGTTTTTCAGTAAATTCTAAGTTTTTCAGTGCAACTCACTCATATACAATGTACTACACTGTGCATTTCGTCTAATGCGGGTTTTTCAGTAAATTCTAAGTTTTTCAGTGCAACTCACTCATATACAATGTACTACACTGTGCATTTCTTCTAATGCGGGTTTTTCAGTAAATTCTAAGTTTTTCAGTGCAACTCACTCATATACATTGTACTACACTGTGCATTTCGTCTAATGCGGGTTTATCAGTAAATTCTAAGTTTTTCAGTGCAACTCACTCATATACAATGTATTACACTGTGCATTTCGTCTAATGCGGGTTTTTCAGTAAATTCTAAGTTATTCAGTGCAACTCACTCATATACTATGTACTACACTGTGCATTTCGTCTAATGCGGGTTTTTCAGTAAATTCTAAGTTTTTCAGTGCAACTCACTCATATACAATGTACTACACTGTGCTTTTCGTCTAATGCGGGTTTTTCAGTAAATTCTAAGTTTTTCAGTGCAACTCACTCATATACTATGTACTACACTGTGCAATTCTTCTAATTCGGGTTTTTCAGTAAATTCTAAGTTTTTCAGTGCAACTCACTCATATACAATGTACTACACTGTGCATTTCGTCTAATGCAGGTTTTTCAGTAAATTCTAAGTTTTTCAGTGCAACTCACTCATATACAATGTACTACACTGTGCATTTCGTCTAATGCGGGTTTTTCAGTAAATTCTAAGTTTTCAGTGCAATTCACTCATATACTATGTACTACACTGTGCTTTTCGTCTAATGCGGGTTTTTCAGTAAATTCTAAGTTTTCAGTGCAACTCACTCATATACTATGTACTACACTGTGCATTTCGTCTAATGCGGGTTTTTCAGTAAATTCTAAGTTTTTCAGTGCAACTCACTCATATACAATGTACTACACTGTGCATTTCGTCTAATGCGGGTTTTTCAGTAAATTCTAAGTTTTTCAGTGCAACTCACTCATATACTATGTACTACACTGTGCATTTCGTCTAATGCGGGTTTTTCAGTAAATTCTAAGTTTTTCAGAGCAACTCACTCATATACTATGTACTACACTGTGCATTTCGTCTAATGCGGGTTTTTCAGTAAATTCTAAGTTTTTCAGTGCAACTCACTCATATACTATGTACTACACTGTGCATTTCGTCTAATGCGGGTTTTTCAGTAAATTCTAAGTTTTTCAGTGCAACTCACTCATATACTATGTACTACACTGTGCATTTCGTCTAATGCGGGTTTTTCAGTAAATTCTAAGTTTTTCAGTGCAACTCACTCATATACAATGTACTACACTGTGCATTTCGTCTAATGCGGGTTTATCAGTAAATTCTAAGTTTTTCAGTGCAACTCACTCATATACAATGTATTACACTGTGCATTTCGTCTAATGCGGGTTTTTCAGTAAATTCTAAGTTATTCAGTGCAACTCACTCATATACTATATACTACACTGTGCATTTCGTCTAATGCGGGTTTTTCAGTAAATTCTAAGTTTTTCAGTGCAACTCACTCATATACAATGTACTACACTGTGCTTTTCGTCTAATGCGGTTTTTCAGTAAATTCTAAGTTTTTCAGTGCAACTCACTCATATACTATGTACTACACTGTGCAATTCTTCTAATGCGGGTTTTTCAGTAAATTCTAAGTTTTTCAGTGCAACTCACTCATATACAATGTACTACAGTGTGCATTTCGTCTAATGCAGGTTTTTCAGTAAATTCTAAGTTTTTCAGTGCAACTCACTCATATACAATGTACTACACTGTGCATTTCGTCTAATGCGGGTTTTTCAGTAAATTCTAAGTTTTTCAGTGCAACTCACTCATTTACTATGTACTACACTGTGCATTTCGTCTAATGCGGGTTTTTCAGTAAATTCTAAGTTTTTCAGTGCAACTCACTCATATACAATGTACTACACTGTGCATTTCGTCTAATGCGGGTTTTTCAGTAAATTCTAAGTTTTTCAGTGCAACTCACTCATTTACTATGTACTACACTGTGAATTTCGTCTAATGCGGGTTTTTCAGTAAATTCTAAGTTTTTCAGTACAACTCACTCATATACAATGTACTACACTGTGCATTTCGTCTAATGCGGGTTTTTCAGTAAATTCTAAGTTTTTCAGTGCAACTCACTCATATACAATGTACTACACTGTGCATTTCGTCTAATGCGGGTTTTTCAATAAATTCTAAGTTTTTCAGTGCAACTCACTCATATACAATGTAGTACACTGTGCATTTCGTCTAATGCGGGTTTTTCAGTAAATTCTAAGTTTTTCAGTGCAACTCACTCATATACAATGTACTACACTGTGCATTTCCTCTAATGCGGGTTTTTCAGTAAATTCTAAGTTTTTCAGTGCAACTCACTCATATACAATGTACTACACTGTGCATTTCTTCTAATGCGGGTTTTTCAGTAAATTCTAAGTTTTTCAGTGCAACTCACTCATATACATTGTACTACACTGTGCATTTCGTCTAATGCGGGTTTATCAGTAAATTCTAAGTTTTTCAGTGCAACTCACTCATATACAATGTATTACACTGTGCATTTCGTCTAATGCGGGTTTTTCAGTAAATTCTAAGTTATTCAGTGCAACTCACTCATATACTATGTACTACACTGTGCATTTCGTCTAATGCGGGTTTTTCAGTAAATTCTAAGTTTTTCAGTGCAACTCACTCATATACAATGTACTACACTGTGCTTTTCGTCTAATGCGGGTTTTTCAGTAAATTCTAAGTTTTTCAGTGCAACTCACTCATATACTATGTACTACACTGTGCAATTCTTCTAATTCGGGTTTTTCAGTAAATTCTAAGTTTTTCAGTGCAACTCACTCATATACAATGTACTACACTGTGCATTTCGTCTAATGCAGGTTTTTCAGTAAATTCTAAGTTTTTCAGTGCAACTCACTCATATACAATGTACTACACTGTGCATTTCGTCTAATGCGGGTTTTTCAGTAAATTCTAAGTTTTCAGTGCAATTCACTCATATACTATGTACTACACTGTGCTTTTCGTCTAATGCGGGTTTTTCAGTAAATTCTAAGTTTTTCAGTGCAACTCACTCATATACTATGTACTACACTGTGCATTTCGTCTAATGCGGGTTTTTCAGTAAATTCTAAGTTTTTCAGAGCAACTCACTCATATACTATGTACTACACTGTGCATTTCGTCTAATGCGGGTTTTTCAGTAAATTCTAAGTTTTTCAGTGCAACTCACTCATATACTATGTACTACACTGTGCATTTCGTCTAATGCGGGTTTTTCAGTAAATTCTAAGTTTTTCAGTGCAACTCACTCATATACTATGTACTACACTGTGCATTTCGTCTAATGCGGGTTTTTCAGTAAATTCTAAGTTTTTCAGTGCAACTCACTCATATACTATGTACTACACTGTGCATTTCGTCTAATGCGGGTTTTTCAGTAAATTCTAAGTTTTTCAGTGCAACTCACTCATATACAATGTACTACACTGTGCATTTCATCTAATGCGGGTTTTTCAGTAAATTCTAAGTTTCAGTGCAATTCACTCATATACTATGTACTACACTGTGCATTTCGTCTTATGCGGGTTTTTCAGTAAATTCTAAGTTTTTCAGTGCAACTCACTCATATACAATGTACTACACTGTGCATTTCGTCTAATGCGGGTTTTTCAGTAAATTCTAAGTTTTTCAGTGCAACTCACTCATATACAATGTACTACACTGTGCATTTCGTCTAATGCGGGTTTTTCAGTAAATTCTAAGTTTTTCAGTGCAACTCACTCATATACTATGTACTATACTGTTCATTTCGTCTAATGCGGGTTTTTCAGTAAATTCTAAGTTTTTCAGTGCAATTCACTCATATACTATGTACTACACTGTGCATTTCGTCTAATGCGTGTTTTTCAGTAAATTCTAAGTTTTTCAGTGCAACTCACTCATATACTATGTACTACACTGTGCATTTCGTCTAATGCGGGTTTTTCAATAAATTCTAAGTTTTTCAGTGCAACTCACTCATATACTATGTACTACACTGTGCGTTTCTTATATTCTAAGTTTTTCAGTGCAACTCACTCATATACTATGTACTACACTGTGCATTTCGTGTAATGCGGGTTTTTCAGTAAATTCTAAGTTTTTCAGTGCAACTCACTCATATACTATGTACCACACTGTGCGTTTCTTATATTCTAAGTTTTTCAGTGCAACTCACTCATTACTATGTACTACACTGTGCGTTTCTTATATTCTAAGTTTTTCAGTGCAACTCACTCATATACTATGTACTACACTGTGCGTTTCTTATATTCTAAGTTTTTCAGTGCAACTCACTCATATACTTTGTACTACACTGTGCATTTCTTATATTCTAAGTTTTTCAGTGCAACTCACTCATATACTATGTACTACACTGTGCGTTTCTTATATTCTAAGTTTTTCAGTGCAACTCACTCATATACTATGTACTACACTGTGCGTTTCTTATATTCTAAATTTTTGAGTGCTCTCACTCATATACTATGTACTACACTGTTCGTTTCTTATATTCTAAGTTTTTGAGTGCAACTCACTCATATACTATGTACTACACGGTGCATTTCGTCTAATGCGGGTTTTCAGTAAATTCTAAGTTTTTCAGTGCAACTCACTCATATACAATGTACTACACTGTGCATATCGTCTAATGCGGGTTTTTCAGTAAATTCTAAGTTTTTCAGTGCAACTCACTCATATACAATGTACTACACTGTGCTTTTCGTCTAATGCGGGTTTTTCAGTAAATTCTAAGTTTTTCAGTGCAACTCACTCATATACTATGTACTACACTGTGCAATTCTTCTAATGCGGGTTTTTCAGTAAATTCTAAGTTTTTCAGTGCAACTCACTCATATACAATGTACTACACTGTGCATTTCGTCTAATGCAGGTTTTTCAGTAAATTCTAAGTTTTTCAGTGCAACTCACTCATATACAATGTACTACACTGTGCATTTCGTCTAATGCGGGTTTTTCAGTAAATTCTAACTTTTCAGTGCAATTCACTCATATACTATGTACTACACTGTGCATTTCGTCTTATGCGGGTTTTTCAGTAAATTCTAAGTTTTTCAGTGCAACTCACTCATATACAATGTACTACACTGTGCATTTCGTCTAATGCGGGTTTTTCAGTAAATTCTAAGTTTTTCAGTGCAACTCACTCATATACAATGTACTACACTGTGCATTTCGTCTAATGCGGGTTTTTCAGTAAATTCTAAGTTTTTCAGTGCAACTCACTCATATACTATGTACTACACTGTTCATTTCGTCTCATGCGGGTTTTTCAGTAAATTCTAAGTTTTTCAGTGCAATTCACTCATATACTATGTACTACACTGTGCATTTCGTCTAATGCGTGTTTTTCAGTAAATTCTAAATTTTTCAGTGCAACTCACTCATATACTATGTACTACACTGTGCATTTCGTCTAATGCGGGTTTTTCAATAAATTCTAAGTTTTTCAGTGCAACTCACTCATATACTATGTACTACACTGTGCGTTTCTTATATTCTAAGTTTTTCAGTGAAACTCACTCATATACTATGTACTACACTGTGCATTTCGTGTAATGCGGATTTTTCAGTAAATTCTAAGTTTTTCAGTGCAACTCTCTCATATACTATGTACTACACTGTGCGTTCTTATATTCTAAGTTTTTCAGTGCAACTCACTCATTACTATGTACTACACTGTGCGTTTCTTATATTCTAAGTTTTTCAGTGCAACTCACTCATATACTATGTACTACATTGTACGTTTCTTATATTCTAAGTTTTTCAGTGCAACTCATTCATATACTTTGTACTACACTGTGCGTTTCTTATATTCTAAGTTTTTGAGTGCAACTCACTCATATACTATGTACTACACTGTGCGTTTCTTATATTCTAAGTTTTTGAGTGCAACTCACTCATATACTATGTACTACACTGTGCATTTCGTCTAATGCGGGTTTTTCAGTAAATTCTAAGTTTTTCAGTGCAACTCACTCATATACAATGTACTACACTGTGCATTTCGTCTAATGCGGGTTTTTCAGTAAATTCTAAGTTTTTCAGTGCAACTCACTCATATACTATCTACTACACTGTGCATTTCGTCTAATGCGGGTTTTCAGTAAATTCTAAGTTTTTCAGTGCAACTCACTCATATACTATGTACTATACTGTTCATTTCGTCTAATGCGGGTTTTTCAGTAAATTCTAAGTTTTTCAGTGCAATTCACTCATATACTATGTACTACACTGTGCATTTCGTCTAATGCGTGTTTTTCAGTAAATTCTAAGTTTTTCAGTGCAACTCACTCATATACTATGTACTACACTGTGCATTTCGTCTAATGCGGGTTTTTCAATAAATTCTAAGTTTTTCAGTGCAACTCACTCATATACTATGTACTACACTGTGCGTTTCTTATATTCTAAGTTTTTCAGTGCAACTCACTCATATACTATGTACTACACTGTGCATTTCGTGTAATGCGGGTTTTTCAGTAAATTCTAAGTTTTTCAGTGCAACTCACTCATATACTATGTACCACACTGTGCGTTTCTTATATTCTAAGTTTTTCAGTGCAACTCACTCATTACTATGTACTACACTGTGCGTTTCTTATATTCTAAGTTTTTCAGTGCAACTCACTCATATACTATGTACTACACTGTGCGTTTCTTATATTCTAAGTTTTTCAGTGCAACTCACTCATATACTTTGTACTACACTGTGCATTTCTTATATTCTAAGTTTTTCAGTGCAACTCACTCATATACTATGTACTACACTGTGCGTTTCTTATATTCTAAGTTTTTCAGTGCAACTCACTCATATACTATGTACTACACTGTGCGTTTCTTATATTCTAAATTTTTGAGTGCTCTCACTCATATACTATGTACTACACTGTGCGTTTCTTATATTCTAAGTTTTTGAGTGCAACTCACTCATATACTATGTACTACACGGTGCATTTCGTCTAATGCGGGTTTTTCAGTAAATTCTAAGTTTTTCAGTGCAACTCACTCATATACAATGTACTACACTGTGCATATCGTCTAATGCGGGTTTTTCAGTAAATTCTAAGTTTTTCAGTGCAACTCACTCATATACAATGTACTACACTGTGCTTTTCGTCTAATGCGGGTTTTTCAGTAAATTCTAAGTTTTTCAGTGCAACTCACTCATATACTATGTACTACACTGTGCAATTCTTCTAATGCGGGTTTTTCAGTAAATTCTAAGTTTTTCAGTGCAACTCACTCATATACAATGTACTACACTGTGCATTTCGTCTAATGCAGGTTTTTCAGTAAATTCTAAGTTTTTCAGTGCAACTCACTCATATACAATGTACTACACTGTGCATTTCGTCTAATGCGGGTTTTTCAGTAAATTCTAAGTTTTCAGTGCAATTCACTCATATACTATGTACTACACTGTGCATTTCGTCTTATGCGGGTTTTTCAGTAAATTCTAAGTTTTCAGTGCAACTCACTCATATACAATGTACTACACTGTGCATTTCGTCTAATGCGGGTTTTTCAGTAAATTCTAAGTTTTTCAGTGCAACTCACTCATATACAATGTACTACACTGTGCATTTCGTCTAATGCGGGTTTTTCAGTAAATTCTAAGTTTTTCAGTGCAACTCACTCATATACTATGTACTACACTGTTCATTTCGTCTCATGCGGGTTTTTCAGTAAATTCTAAGTTTTTCAGTGCAATTCACTCATATACTATGTACTACACTGTGCATTTCGTCTAATGCGTGTTTTTCAGTAAATTCTAAATTTTTCAGTGCAACTCACTCATATACTATGTACTACACTGTGCATTTCGTCTAATGCGGGTTTTTCAATAAATTCTAAGTTTTTCAGTGCAACTCACTCATATACTATGTACTACACTGTGCGTTTCTTATATTCTAAGATTTTCAGTGAAACTCACTCATATACTATGTACTACACTGTGCATTTCGTGTAATGCGGATTTTTCAGTAAATTCTAAGTTTTTCAGTGCAACTCTCTCATATACTATGTACTACACTGTGCGTTTCTTATATTCTAAGTTTTTCAGTGCAACTCACTCATTACTATGTACTACACTGTGCGTTTCTTATATTCTAAGTTTTTCAGTGCAACTCACTCATATACTATGTACTACATTGTACGTTTCTTATATTCTAAGTTTTTCAGTGCAACTCATTCATATACTTTGTACTACACTGTGCGTTTCTTATATTCTAAGTTTTTGAGTGCAACTCACTCATATACTATGTACTACACTGTGCGTTTCTTATATTCTAAGTTTTTGAGTGCAACTCACTCATATACTATGTACTACACTGTGCATTTCGTCTAATGCGGGTTTTTCAGTAAATTCTAAGTTTTTCAGTGCAACTCACTCATATACAATGTACTACACTGTGCATTTCGTCTAATGCGGGTTTTTCAGTAAATTCTAAGTTTTTCAGTGCAACTCACTCATATACTATCTACTACACTGTGCATTTCGTCTAATGCGGGTTTTTCAGTAAATTCTAAGTTTTTCAGTGCAACTCACTCATATACTATGTACTACACTGTTCATTTCGTCTAATGCGGGTTTTTCAGTAAATTCTAATTTTTTCAGTGCAACTCACTCATATACAATGTACTACACTGTGCATTTCGTCTAATGCGGGTTTTTCAGTAAATTCTAAGTTTTTCAGTGCAACTCACTCATATACTATGTACTACACTGTGCATTTCGTCTAATGCGTGTTTGTCAGTAAATTCTAAGTTTTTCAGTGCAACTCACTCATATACTATGTACTACACTGTGCATTTCGTCTAATGCGGGTTTTTCAGTAAATTCTAAGTTTTTCAGTGCAACTCACTCATATACTATGTACTACACTGTGCATTTCGTCTAATGCGGGTTTTTCAGTAAATTCTAAGTTTTTCAGTGCAACTCACTCATATACTATGTACTACACTGTGCATTTCTTCTAATGCGTGTATTTCAGTAAATTCTAAGTTTTTCAGTGCAACTCACTCATATACAATGTACTACACTGTGCATTTCGTCTAATGCGCGTTTTTCAGTAAATTCTAAGTTTTTCAGTGCAACTCACTCATTTACTATGTACTACACTGTGCATTTC
>NW_028227379.1:175601-208757 GCF_978045245.1 Mus caroli | reverse complement strand
AGTACATTGTATATGAGTGAGTTGCACTGAAAAACTTAGAATTTACTGAAATACACGCATTAGAAGAAATGCACAGTGTAGTACATAGTATATGAGTGAGTTGCACTGAAAAACTTAGAATTTACTGAAAAACCCGCATTAGACGAAATGCACAGTGTAGTACATAGTATATGAGTGAGTTGCACTGAAAAACTTAGAATTTACTGAAAAACCCGCATTAGACGAAATGCACAGTGTAGTACATAGTATACGAGTGAGTTGCACTGAAAAACTTAGAATTTACTGAAAAACCCGCATTAGACGAAATGCACAGTGTAGTACATAGTATATGAGTGAGTTGCACTGAAAAACTTAGAATTTACTGAAAAACCCGCATTAGACGAAATGCACAGTGTAGTACATTGTATATGAGTGAGTTGCACTGAAAAAATTAGAATTTACTGAAAAACCCGCATTAGACGAAATGAACAGTGTAGTACATAGTATATGAGTGAGTTGCACTGAAAAACTTAGAATTTACTGAAAAACCCGCATTAGACGAAATGCACAGTGTAGTAGATAGTATATGAGTGAGTTGCACTGAAAAACTTAGAATTTACTGAAAAACCCGCATTAGACGAAATGCACAGTGTAGTACATTGTATATGAGTGAGTTGCACTGAAAAACTTAGAATTTACTGAAAAACCCGCATTAGACGAAATGCACAGTGTAGTACATAGTATATGAGTGAGTTGCACTCAAGAACTTAGAATATAAGAAACGCACAGTGTAGTACATAGTATATGAGTGAGTTGCACTCAAAAACTTAGAATATAAGAAACGCACAGTGTAGTACATAGTATATGAGTGAGTTGCACTGAAAAACTTAGAATATAAGAAACGCACAGTGTAGTACATAGTATATGAGTGAGTTGCACTGAAAAACTTAGAATATAAGAAACGCACAGTGTAGTACAAAGTATATGAGTGAGTTGCACTGAAAAACTTAGAATATAAGAAACGCACAGTGTAGTACATAGTATATGAGTGAGTTGCACTGAAAAACTTAGAATATAAGAAACGCACAGTGTAGTACATAGTAATGAGTGAGTTGCACTGAAAAACTTAGAATATAAGAAACGCATAGTGTAGTACATAGTATATGAGTGAGTTGCACTGAAAAACTTAGAATTTACTGAAAAACCCGCATTACACGAAATGCACAGTGTAGTACATAGTATATGAGTGAGTTTCACTGAAAAACTTAGAATATAAGAAACGCACAGTGTAGTACATAGTATATGAGTGAGTTGCACTGAAAAACTTAGAATTTATTGAAAAACCCGCATTAGACGAAATGCACAGTGTAGTACATAGTATATGAGTGAGTTGCACTGAAAAACTTAGAATTTACTGAAAAACACGCATTAGACGAAATGCACAGTGTAGTACATAGTATATGAGTGAATTGCACTGAAAAACTTAGAATTTACTGAAAAACCCGCATTAGATGAAATGAACAGTGTAGTACATAGTATATGAGTGAGTTGCACTGAAAAACTTAGAATTTACTGAAAAACCCGCATTAGACGAAATGCACAGTGTAGTACATTGTATATGAGTGAGTTGCACTGAAAAACTTAGAATTTACTGAAAAACCCGCATTAGACGAAATGCACAGTGTAGTACATTGTATATGAGTGAGTTGCACAGAAAAACTTAGAATTTACTGAAATACACGCATTAGAAGAAATGCACAGTGTAGTACATAGTATATGAGTGAGTTGCACTGAAAAACTTAGAATTTACTGAAAAACCCGCATTAGACGAAATGCACAGTGTAGTACATAGTATATGAGTGAGTTGCACTGAAAAACTTAGAATTTACTGAAAAACCTGCATTAGACGAAATGCACAGTGTAGTACATAGTATATGAGTGAGTTGCACTGAAAAACTTAGAATTTACTGAAAAACCCGCATTAGACGAAATGCACAGTGTAGTACATAGTAAATGAGTGAGTTGCACTGAAAAACTTAGAATTTACTGAAAAACCCGCATTAGACGAAATGCACTGTGTAGTACATTGTATATGAGTGAGTTGCACTGAAAAACTTAGAATTTACTGAAATACACGCATTAGAAGAAATGCACAGTGTAGTACATAGTATATGAGTGAGTTGCACTGAAAAACTTAGAATTTACTGAAAAACCCGCATTAGACGAAATGCACAGTGTAGTACATAGTATATGAGTGAGTTGTACTGAAAAACTTAGAATTTACTGAAAAACCCGCATTAGACGAAATTCACAGTGTAGTACATAGTATACGAGTGAGTTGCACTGAAAAACTTAGAATTTACTGAAAAACCCGCATTAGACGAAATGCACAGTGTAGTACATAGTATATGAGTGAGTTGCACTGAAAAACTTAGAATTTACTGAAAAACCCGCATTAGACGAAATGCACAGTGTAGTACATTGTATATGAGTGAGTTGCACTGAAAAAATTAGAATTTACTGAAAAACCCGCATTAGACGAAATGAACAGTGTAGTACATAGTATATGAGTGAGTTGCACTGAAAAACTTAGAATTTACTGAAAAACCCGCATTAGACGAAATGCACAGTGTAGTAGATAGTATATGAGTGAGTTGCACTGAAAAACTTAGAATTTACTGAAAAACCCGCATTAGACGAAATGCACAGTGTAGTACATTGTATATGAGTGAGTTGCACTGAAAAACTTAGAATTTACTGAAAAACCCGCATTAGACGAAATGCACAGTGTAGTACATAGTATATGAGTGAGTTGCACTCAAAAACTTAGAATATAAGAAACGCACAGTGTAGTACATAGTATTTGAGTGAGTTGCACTCAAAAACTTAGAATATAAGAAACTCACAGTGTAGTACATAGTATATGAGTGAGTTGCACTGAAAAACTTAGAATATAAGAAACGCACAGTGTAGTACATAGTATATGAGTGAGTTGCACTGAAAAACTTAGAATATAAGAAACGCACAGTGTAGTACAAAGTATATGAGTGAGTTGCACTGAAAAACTTAGAATATAAGAAACGCACAGTGTAGTACATAGTATATGAGTGAGTTGCACTGAAAAACTTAGAATATAAGAAACGCACAGTGTAGTACATAGTAATGAGTGAGTTGCACTGAAAAACTTAGAATAAAAGAAACGCACAGTGTAGTACATAGTATATGAGTGAGTTGCACTGAAAAACTTAGAATTTACTGAAAAACCCGCATTACACGAAATGCACAGTGTAGTACATAGTATAAGGGTGAGTTTCACTGAAAAACTTAGAATATAAGAAACGCACAGTGTAGTACATAGTATATGAGTGAGTTGCACTGAAAAACTTAGAATTTATTGAAAAACCCGCATTAGACGAAATGCACAGTGTAGTACATAGTATATGAGTGAGTTGCACTGAAAAACTTAGAATTTACTGAAAAACACGCATTAGACGAAATGCACAGTGTAGTACATAGTATATGAGTGAATTGCACTGAAAAACTTAGAATTTACTGAAAAACCCGCATTAGATGAAATGAACAGTGTAGTACATAGTATATGAGTGAGTTGCACTGAAAAACTTAGAATTTACTGAAAAACCCGCATTAGACGAAATGCACAGTGTAGTACATTGTATATGAGTGAGTTGCACTGAAAAACTTAGAATTTACTGAAAAACCCGCATTAGACGAAATGCACAGTGTAGTACATTGTATATGAGTGAGTTGCACTGAAAAACTTAGAATTTACTGAAAAACCCGCATAAGACGAAATGCACAGTGTAGTACATAGTATATGAGTGAATTGCACTGAAAACTTAGAATTTACTGAAAAACCCGCATTAGACGAAATGCACAGTGTAGTACATTGTATATGAGTGAGTTGCACTGAAAAACTTAGAATTTACTGAAAAACCCGCATTAGAAGAATTGCACAGTGTAGTACATAGTATATGAGTGAGTTGCACTGAAAAACTTAGAATTTACTGAAAAACCCGCATTAGACGAAAAGCACAGTGTAGTACATTGTATATGAGTGAGTTGCACTGAAAAACTTAGAATTTACTGAAAAACCCGCATTAGACGAAATGCACAGTGTAGTACATAGTATATGAGTGAGTTGCACTGAATAACTTAGAATTTACTGAAAAACCCGCATTAGACGAAATGCACAGTGTAATACATTGTATATGAGTGAGTTGCACTGAAAAACTTAGAATTTACTGATAAACCCGCATTAGACGAAATGCACAGTGTAGTACATTGTATATGAGTGAATTGCACTGAAAAACTTAGAATTTACTGAAAAACCCGCATTAGACGAAATGCACAGTGTAGTACATTGTATATGAGTGAGTTGCACTGAAAAACTTAGAATTTACTGAAAAACCCGCATTAGACGAAATGCACAGTGTAGTACATAGTATATGAGTGAGTTGCACTCAAAAACTTAGAATATAAGAAACGCACAGTGTAGTACATAGTATATGAGTGAGTTGCACTCAAAAATTTAGAATATAAGAAACTCACAGTGTAGTACATAGTATATGAGTGAGTTGCACTGAAAAACTTAGAATATAAGAAACGCACAGTGTAGTACATAGTATATGAGTGAGTTGCACTGAAAAACTTAGAATATAAGAAATGCACAGTGTAGTACAAAGTATATGAGTGAGTTGCACTGAAAAACTTAGAATATAAGAAACGCACAGTGTAGTACATAGTATATGAGTGAGTTGCACTGAAAAACTTAGAATATAAGAAACGCACAGTGTAGTACATAGTAATGAGTGAGTTGCACTGAAAAACTTAGAATATAAGAAACGCACAGTGTAGTACATAGTATATGAGTGAGTTGCACTGAAAAACTTAGAATTTACTGAAAAACCCGCATTACACGAAATGCACAGTGTAGTACATAGTATATGAGTGAGTTGCACTGAAAAACTTAGAATATAAGAAACGCACAGTGTAGTACATAGTATATGAGTGAGTTGCACTGAAAAACTTAGAATTTATTGAAAAACCCGCATTAGACGAAATGCACAGTGTAGTACATAGTATATGAGTGAGTTGCACTGAAAAACTTAGAATTTACTGAAAAACCCGCATTAGACGAAATGCACAGTGTAATACATTGTATATGAGTGAGTTGCACTGAAAAACTTAGAATTTACTGATAAAACCGCATTAGACAAAATGCACACTGTAGTACATTGTATATGAGTGAGTTGCACTGAAAAACTTAGAATTTACTGAAAAAACCGCATTAGACGAAATGCACAGTGTAGTACATTGTATATGAGTGAGTTGCACTGAAAAACTTAGAATTTACTGAAAAACCCGCATTAGACGAAATGCACAGTGTAGTACATTGTATATGAGTGAGTTGCACTGAAAAACTTAGAATTTACTGAAAAACCCGCATTAGACGAAATGCACAGTGTAGTACATAGTATATGAGTGAGTTGCACTGAAAAACTTAGAATTTACTGAAAAACCCGCATTAGACGAAAAGCACAGTGTAGTACATAGTATATGAGTGAATTGCACTGAAAACTTAGAATTTACTGAAAAACCCGCATTAGACGAAATGCACAGTGTAGTACATTGTATATGAGTGAGTTGCACTGAAAAACTTAGAATTTACTGAAAAACCTGCATTAGACGAAATGCACAGTGTAGTACATTGTATATGAATGAGTTGCACTGAAAAACTTAGAATTTACTGAAAAACCCGCATTAGAAGAATTGCACAGTGTAGTACATAGTATATGAGTGAGTTGCACTGAAAAACTTAGAATTTACTGAAAAACCCGCATTAGACGAAAAGCACAGTGTAGTACATTGTATATGAGTGAGTTGCACTGAAAAACTTAGAATTTACTGAAAAACCCGCATTAGACGAAATGCACAGTGTAGTACATAGTATATGAGTGAGTTGCACTGAATAACTTAGAATTTACTGAAAAACCCGCATTAGACGAAATGCACAGTGTAATACATTGTATATGAGTGAGTTGCACTGAAAAACTTAGAATTTACTGATAAACCCGCATTAGACGAAATGCACAGTGTAGTACATTGTATATGAGTGAGTTGCACTGAAAAACTTAGAATTTACTGAAAAACCCGCATTAGAAGAAATGCACAGTGTAGTACATTGTATATGAATGAGTAGCACTGAAAAACTTAGAATTTACTGAAAAACCCGCATTAGACGAAATGCACAGTGTAGTACATTCTATATGAGTGAGTTGCACTGAAAAACTTAGAATTTACTGAACAACCCGCATTAGACGAAATGCACAGTGTACTACATTGTATATGAGTGAGTTGCACTGAAAAACTTAGAATTTATTGAAAAACCCGCATTAGACGAAATGCACGTTGTAGTACATTGTATATGAGTGAGTTGCACTGAAAAACTTAGAATTTACTGAAAAACCCGCATTAGACGAAATGCACAGTGTAGTACATTGTATATGAGTGAGTTGCACTAAAAAAATTAGAATTTACTGAAAAACCCGCATTAGACGAAATGCACAGTGTAGTACATAGTAAATGAGTGAGTTGCACTGAAAAACTTAGAATTTACTGAAAAACCCGCATTAGACGAAATGCACAGTGTAGTACATTGTATATGAGTGAGTTGCACTGAAAAACTTAGAATTTACTGAAATACCCGCATTAGACGAAATGCACAGTGTAGTACATAGTATATGAGTGAGTTGCACTGAAAAACTTAGAATTTACTGAAAAACCCGCATTAGATGAAATGCACAGTGTAGTACATAGTATATGAGTGAGTTGCACTGAAAAACTTAGAATTTACTGAAAAACCCGCATTAGACGAAATGCACAGTGTAGTACATAGTATATGAGTGAGTTGCTCTGAAAAACTTAGAATTTACTGAAAAACCCGCATTAGACGAAATGCACAGTGTAGTACATAGTATATGAGTGAGTTGCACTGAAAAACTTAGAATTTACTGATAAACCCGCATTAGACGAAATGCACAGTGTAGTACATTGTATATGAGTGAATTGCACTGAAAAACTTAGAATTTACTGAAAAACCCGCATTAGACGAAATGCACAGTGTAGTACATTGTATATGAGTGAGTTGCACTGAAAAACTTAGAATTTACTGAAAAACCCGCATTAGACGAAATGCACAGTGTAGTACATAGTATATGAGTGAGTTGCACTCAAAAACTTAGAATATAAGAAACGCACAGTGTAGTACATAGTATATGAGTGAGTTGCACTCAAAAATTTAGAATATAAGAAACGCACAGTGTAGTACATAGTATATGAGTGAGTTGCACTGAAAAACTTAGAATATAAGAAACGCACAGTGTAGTACATAGTATATGAGTGAGTTGCACTGAAAAACTTAGAATATAAGAAATGCACAGTGTAGTACAAAGTATATGAGTGAGTTGCACTGAAAAACTTAGAATATAAGAAACGCACAGTGTAGTACATAGTATATGAGTGAGTTGCACTGAAAAACTTAGAATATAAGAAACGCACAGTGTAGTACATAGTAATGAGTGAGTTGCACTGAAAAACTTAGAATATAAGAAACGCACAGTGTAGTACATAGTATATGAGTGAGTTGCACTGAAAAACTTAGAATTTACTGAAAAACCCGCATTACACGAAATGCACAGTGTAGTACATAGTATATGAGTGAGTTGCACTGAAAAACTTAGAATATAAGAAACGCACAGTGTAGTACATAGTATATGAGTGAGTTGCACTGAAAAACTTAGAATTTATTGAAAAACCCGCATTAGACGAAATGCACAGTGTAGTACATAGTATATGAGTGAGTTGCACTGAAAAACTTAGAATTTACTGAAAAACACGCATTAGACGAAATGCACAGTGTAGTACATAGTATATGAGTGAATTGCACTGAAAAACTTAGAATTTACTGAAAAACCCGCATTAGACGAAATGAACAGTGTAGTACATAGTATATGAGTGAGTTGCACTGAAAAACTTAGAATTTACTGAAAAACCCGCATTAGACGAAATGCACAGTGTAGTACATTGTATATGAGTGAGTTGCACTGAAAAACTTAGAATTTACTGAAAAACCCGCATTAGACGAAATGCACAGTGTAGTACATTGTATATGAGTGAGTTGCACTGAAAAACTTAGAATTTACTGAAAAACCCGCATAAGACGAAATGCACAGTGTAGTACATAGTATATGAGTGAATTGCACTGAAAACTTAGAATTTACTGAAAAACCCGCATTAGACGAAATGCACAGTGTAGTACATTGTATATGAGTGAGTTGCACTGAAAAACTTAGAATTTACTGAAAAACCCGCATTAGAAGAATTGCACAGTGTAGTACATAGTATATGAGTGAGTTGCACTGAAAAACTTAGAATTTACTGAAAAACCCGCATTAGACAAAAAGCACAGTGTAGTACATTGTATATGAGTGAGTTGCACTGAAAAACTTAGAATTTACTGAAAAACCCGCATTAGACGAAATGCAAAGTGTAGTATATAGTATATGAGTGAGTTGCACTGAATAACTTAGAATTTACTGAAAAACCCGCATTAGACGAAATGCACAGTGTAATACATTGTATATGAGTGAGTTGCACTGAAAAACTTAGAATTTACTGATAAAATCGCATTAGACAAAATGCACACTGTAGTACATTGTATATGAGTGAGTTGCACTGAAAAACTTAGAATTTACTGAAAAAACCGCATTAGACGAAATGCACAGTGTAGTACATTGTATATGAGTGAGTTGCACTGAAAAACTTAGAATTTACTGAAAAACCCGCATTAGACGAAATGCAAAGTGTAGTATATAGTATATGAGTGAGTTGCACTGAATAACTTAGAATTTACTGAAAAACCCGCATTAGACGAAATGCACAGTGTAATACATTGTATATGAGTGAGTTGCACTGAAAAACTTAGAATTTACTGATAAAACCGCATTAGACAAAATGCACACTGTAGTACATTGTATATGAGTGAGTTGCACTGAAAAACTTAGAATTTACTGAAAAAACCGCATTAGACGAAATGCACAGTGTAGTACATTGTATATGAGTGAGTTGCACTGAAAAACTTAGAATTTACTGAAAAACCCGCATTAGACGAAATGCACAGTGTAGTACATTGTATATGAGTGAGTTGCACTGAAAAACTTAGAATTTACTGAAAAACCCGCATTAGACGAAATGCACAGTGTAGTACATAGTATATGAGTGAGTTGCACTGAAAAACTTAGAATTTACTGAAAAACCCGCATTAGACGAAAAGCACAGTGTAGTACATAGTATATGAGTGAATTGCACTGAAAACTTAGAATTTACTGAAAAACCCGCATTAGACGAAATGCACAGTGTAGTACATTGTATATGAGTGAGTTGCACTGAAAAACTTAGAATTTACTGAAAAACCTGCATTAGACGAAATGCACAGTGTAATACATTGTATATGAGTGAGTTGCACTGAAAAACTTAGAATTTACTGAAAAACCCGCATTAGAAGAAATGCACAGTGTAGTACATTGTATATGAATGAGTAGCACTGAAAAACTTAGAATTTACTGAAAAACCCGCATTAGACGAAATGCACAGTGTAGTACATTGTATATGAGTGAGTTGCACTGAAAAACTTAGAATTTACTGAACAACCCGCATTAGACGAAATGCACAGTGTACTACATTGTATATGAGTGAGTTGCACTGAAAAACTTAGAATTTATTGAAAAACCCGCATTAGACGAAATGCACGTTGTAGTACATTGTATATGAGTGAGTTGCACTGAAAAACTTAGAATTTACTGAAAAACCCGCATTAGACGAAATGCACAGTGTAGTACATTGTATATGAGTGAGTTGCACTAAAAAAATTAGAATTTACTGAAAAACCCGCATTAGACGAAATGCACAGTGTAGTACATAGTAAATGAGTGAGTTGCACTGAAAAACTTAGAATTTACTGAAAAACCCGCATTAGACGAAATGCACAGTGTAGTACATTGTATATGAGTGAGTTGCACTGAAAAACTTAGAATTTACTGAAATACCCGCATTAGACGAAATGCACAGTGTAGTACATAGTATATGAGTGAGTTGCACTGAAAAACTTAGAATTTACTGAAAAACCCGCATTAGACGAAATGCACAGTGTAGTACATAGTATATGAGTGAGTTGCACTGAAAAACTTAGAATTTACTGAAAAACCCGCATTAGACGAAATGCACAGTGTAGTACATAGTATATGAGTGAGTTGCTCTGAAAAACTTAGAATTTACTGAAAAACCCGCATTAGACGAAATGCACAGTGTAGTACATAGTATATGAGTGAGTTGCACTGAAAAACTTAGAATTTACTGATAAACCCGCATTAGACGAAATGCACAGTGTAGTATATTGTATATGAGTGAATTGCACTGAAAAACTTAGAATTTACTGAAAAACCCGCATTAGACGAAATGCACAGTGTAGTACATTGTATATGAGTGAGTTGCACTGAAAAACTTAGAATTTACTGAAAAACCCGCATTAGACGAAATGCACAGTGTAGTACATAGTATATGAGTGAGTTGCACTCAAAAACTTAGAATATAAGAAACGCACAGTGTAGTACATAGTATATGAGTGAGTTGCACTCAAAAATTTAGAATATAAGAAACGCACAGTGTAGTACATAGTATATGAGTGAGTTGCACTGAAAAACATAGAATATAAGAAACGCACAGTGTAGTACATAGTATATGAGTGAGTTGCACTGAAAAACTTAGAATATAAGAAATGCACAGTGTAGTACAAAGTATATGAGTGAGTTGCACTGAAAAACTTAGAATATAAGAAACGCACAGTGTAGTACATAGTATATGAGTGAGTTGCACTGAAAAACTTAGAATATAAGAAACGCACAGTGTAGTACATAGTAATGAGTGAGTTGCACTGAAAAACTTAGAATATAAGAAACGCACAGTGTAGTACATAGTATATGAGTGAGTTGCACTGAAAAACTTAGAATTTACTGAAAAACCCGCATTACACGAAATGCACAGTGTAGTACATAGTATATGAGTGAGTTGCACTGAAAAACTTAGAATATAAGAAACGCACAGTGTAGTACATAGTATATGAGTGAGTTGCACTGAAAAACTTAGAATTTATTGAAAAACCCGCATTAGACGAAATGCACAGTGTAGTACATAGTATATGAGTGAGTTGCACTGAAAAACTTAGAATTTACTGAAAAACACGCATTAGACGAAATGCACAGTGTAGTACATAGTATATGAGTGAATTGCACTGAAAAACTTAGAATTTACTGAAAAACCCGCATTAGACGAAATGAACAGTGTAGTACATAGTATATGAGTGAGTTGCACTGAAAAACTTAGAATTTACTGAAAAACCCGCATTAGACGAAATGCACAGTGTAGTACATTGTATATGAGTGAGTTGCACTGAAAAACTTAGAATTTACTGAAAAACCCGCATTAGACGAAATGCACAGTGTAGTACATTGTATATGAGTGAGTTGCACTGAAAAACTTAGAATTTACTGAAAAACCCGCATAAGACGAAATGCACAGTGTAGTACATAGTATATGAGTGAATTGCACTGAAAACTTAGAATTTACTGAAAAACCCGCATTAGACGAAATGCACAGTGTAGTACATTGTATATGAGTGAGTTGCACTGAAAAACTTAGAATTTACTGAAAAACCCGCATTAGAAGAATTGCACAGTGTAGTACATAGTATATGAGTGAGTTGCACTGAAAAACTTAGAATTTACTGAAAAACCCGCATTAGACAAAAAGCACAGTGTAGTACATTGTATATGAGTGAGTTGCACTGAAAAACTTAGAATTTACTGAAAAACCCGCATTAGACGAAATGCAAAGTGTAGTATATAGTATATGAGTGAGTTGCACTGAATAACTTAGAATTTACTGAAAAACCCGCATTAGACGAAATGCACAGTGTAATACATTGTATATGAGTGAGTTGCACTGAAAAACTTAGAATTTACTGATAAAACCGCATTAGACAAAATGCACACTGTAGTACATTGTATATGAGTGAGTTGCACTGAAAAACTTAGAATTTACTGAAAAAACCGCATTAGACGAAATGCACAGTGTAGTACATTGTATATGAGTGAGTTGCACTGAAAAACTTAGAATTTACTGAAAAACCCGCATTAGACGAAATGCACAGTGTAGTATATTGTATATGAGTGAGTTGCACTGAAAAACTTAGAATTTACTGAAAAACCCGCATTAGACGAAATGCACAGTGTAGTACATAGTATATGAGTGAGTTGCACTGAAAAACTTAGAATTTACTGAAAAACCCGCATTAGACGAAAAGCACAGTGTAGTACATAGTATATGAGTGAATTGCACTGAAAACTTAGAATTTACTGAAAAACCCGCATTAGACGAAATGCACAGTGTAGTACATTGTATATGAGTGAGTTGCACTGAAAAACTTAGAATTTACTGAAAAACCTGCATTAGACGAAATGCACAGTGTAGTACATTGTATATGAATGAGTTGCACTGAAAAACTTAGAATTTACTGAAAAACCCGCATTAGAAGAATTGCACAGTGTAGTACATAGTATATGAGTGAGTTGCACTGAAAAACTTAGAATTTACTGATAAACCCGCATTAGACGAAATGCACAGTGTAGTACATTGTATATGAGTGAGTTGCACTGAAAAACTTAGAATTTACTGAAAAACCCGCATTAGAAGAAATGCACAGTGTAGTACATTGTATATGAATGAGTAGCACTGAAAAACTTAGAATTTACTGAAAAACCCGCATTAGACGAAATGCACAGTGTAGTACATTGTATATGAGTGAGTTGCACTGAAAAACTTAGAATTTACTGAACAACCCGCATTAGACGAAATGCACAGTGTACTACATTGTATATGAGTGAGTTGCACTGAAAAACTTAGAATTTATTGAAAAACCCGCATTAGACGAAATGCACGTTGTAGTACATTGTATATGAGTGAGTTGCACTGAAAAACTTAGAATTTACTGAAAAACCCGCATTAGACGAAATGCACAGTGTAGTACATTGTATATGAGTGAGTTGCACTAAAAAAATTAGAATTTACTGAAAAACCCGCATTAGACGAAATGCACAGTGTAGTACATAGTAAATGAGTGAGTTGCACTGAAAAACTTAGAATTTACTGAAAAACCCGCATTAGACGAAATGCACAGTGTAGTACATTGTATATGAGTGAGTTGCACTGAAAAACTTAGAATTTACTGAAATACCCGCATTAGACGAAATGCACAGTGTAGTACATAGTATATGAGTGAGTTGCACTGAAAAACTTAGAATTTACTGAAAAACCCGCATTAGACGAAATGAACAGTGTAGTACATAGTATATGAGTGAGTTGCACTGAAAAACTTAGAATTTACTGAAAAACCCGCATTAGACGAAATGCACAGTGTAGTACATAGTATATGAGTGAGTTGCTCTGAAAAACTTAGAATTTACTGAAAAACCCGCATTAGACGAAATGCACAGTGTAGTACATAGTATATGAGTGAGTTGCACTGAAAAACTTAGAATTTACTGAAAAACCCGCATTAGACGAAATGCACAGTGTAGTACATTGTATATGAGTGAGTTGCACTGAAAAACTTAGAATTTACTGAAAAACCCGCATTAGACGAAATGCACAGTGTAGTACATAGTATATGAGTGAGTTGCACTGAAAAACTTAGAATTTACTGAAAAACCCGCATTAGACGAAAAGCACAGTGTAGTACATAGTATATGAGTGAATTGCACTGAAAACTTAGAATTTACTGAAAAACCCGCATTAGACGAAATGCACAGTGAGGTACATTGTATATGAGTGAGTTGCACTGAAAAACTTAGAATTTACTGAAAAACCTGCATTAGACGAAATGCACAGTGTAGTACATTGTATATGAGTGAGTTGCACTGAAAAACTTAGAATTTACTGAAAAACCCGAATTAGAAGAATTGCACAGTGTAGTACATAGTATATGAGTGAGTTGCACTGAAAAACTTAGAATTTACTGAAAAACCCGCATTAGACGAAAAGCACAGTGTAGTACATAGTATATGAGTGAGTTGCACTGAAAAACTTAGAATTTACTGAAAAACCCGCATTAGACGAAATGCACAGTGTAGTACATAGTAAATGAGTGAGTTGCACTGAAAAACTTAGAATTTACTGAAAAACCCGCATTAGACGAAATGCACAGTGTAGTACATAGTAAATGAGTGAGTTGCACTGAAAAACTTAGAATTTACTGAAAAACCCGCATTAGACGAAATGCACAGTGTAGTACATTGTATATGAGTGAGTTGCACTGAAAAACTTAGAATTTACTGAAAAACCCGCATTAGACGAAATGCACACTGTAGTACATTGTATATGAGTGAGTTGCACTGAAAAACTTAGAATTTACTGAAAAACCCGCATTAGAAGAATTGCACAGTGTAGTACATAGTATATGAGTGAGTTGCACTGAAAAACTTAGAATTTACTGAAAAACCCGCATTAGACGAAAAGCACAGTGTAGTACATTGTATATGAGTGAGTTGCACTGAAAAACTTAGAATTTACTGAAATACCCGCATTAGACGAAATGCACAGTGTAGTACATAGTATATGAGTGAGTTGCACTGAAAAACTTAGAATTTACTGAAAAACCCGCATTAGACGAAATGCACAGTGTAGTACATAGTATATGAGTGAGTTGCACTGAAAAACTTAGAATTTACTGAAAAACCCGCATTAGACGAAATGCACAGTGTAGTACATAGTATATGAGTGAGTTGCTCTGAAAAACTTAGAATTTACTGAAAAACCCGCATTAGACGAAATGCACAGTGTAGTACATAGTATATGAGTGAGTTGCACTGAAAAACTTAGAATTTACTGAAAAACCCGCATTAGACGAAATGCACAGTGTAGTACATTGTATATGAGTGAGTTGCACTGAAAAACTTAGAATTTACTGAAAAACCCGCATTAGACGAAATGCACAGTGTAGTACATAGTATATGAGTGAGTTGCACTGAAAAACTTAGAATTTACTGAAAAACCCGCATTAGACGAAAAGCACAGTGTAGTACATAGTATATGAGTGAATTGCACTGAAAACTTAGAATTTACTGAAAAACCCGCATTAGACGAAATGCACAGTGAGGTACATTGTATATGAGTGAGTTGCACTGAAAAACTTAGAATTTACTGAAAAACCTGCATTAGACGAAATGCACAGTGTAGTACATTGTATATGAGTGAGTTGCACTGAAAAACTTAGAATTTACTGAAAAACCCGAATTAGAAGAATTGCACAGTGTAGTACATAGTATATGAGTGAGTTGCACTGAAAAACTTAGAATTTACTGAAAAACCCGCATTAGACGAAAAGCACAGTGTAGTACATAGTATATGAGTGAGTTGCACTGAAAAACTTAGAATTTACTGAAAAACCCGCATTAGACGAAATGCACAGTGTAGTACATAGTAAATGAGTGAGTTGCACTGAAAAACTTAGAATTTACTGAAAAACCCGCATTAGACGAAATGCACAGTGTAGTACATAGTAAATGAGTGAGTTGCACTGAAAAACTTAGAATTTACTGAAAAACCCACATTAGACGAAATGCACAGTGTAGTACATTGTATATGAGTGAGTTGCACTGAAAAACTTAGAATTTACTGAAAAACCTGCATTAGACGAAATGCACACTGTAGTACATTGTATATGAGTGAGTTGCACTGAAAAACTTAGAATTTACTGAAAAACCCGCATTAGAAGAATTGCACAGTGTAGTACATAGTATATGAGTGAGTTGCACTGAAAAACTTAGAATTTACTGAAAAACCCGCATTAGACGAAAAGCACAGTGTAGTACATTGTATATGAGTGAGTTGCACTGAAAAACTTAGAATTTACTGAAAAACCCGCATTAGACGAAATGCACAGTGTAGTATATAGTATATGAGTGAGTTGCACTGAATAAGTTAGAATTTACTGAAAAACCCGCATTAGACGAAATGCACAGTGTAATACATTGTATATGAGTGAGTTGCACTGAAAAACTTAGAATTTACTGATAAACCCGCATTAGACGAAATGCACAGTGTAGTACATTGTATATGAGTGAGTTGCACTGAAAAACTTAGAATTTACTGAAAAAACCGCATTAGACGAAATGCACAGTGTAGTACATTGTATATGAGTGAGTTGCACTGAAAAACTTAGAATTTACTGAAAAACGCGCAGTAGACGAAATGCACAGTGTAGTACATTGTATATGAGTGAGTTGCACTGAAAAACTTAGAATTTACTGAAAAACCCGCATTAGACGAAATGCACAGTGTAGTACATAGTATATGAGTGAGTTGCACTGAAAAACTTAGAATTTACTGAAAAACCCGCATTAGACGAAAAGCACAGTGTAGTACATAGTATATGAGTGAATTGCACTGAAAACTTAGAATTTACTGAAAAACCCGCATTAGACGAAATGCACAGTGTAGTACATTGTATATGAGTGAGTTGCACTGAAAAACTTAGAATTTACTGAAAAACCTGCATTAGACGAAATGCACAGTGTAGTACATTGTATATGAGTGAGTTGCACTGAAAAACTTAGAATTTACTGAAAAACCCGCATTAGAAGAATTGCACAGTGTAGTACATAGTATATGAGTGAGTTGCACTGAAAAACTTAGAATTTACTGAAAAACCCGCATTAGACGAAAAGCACAGTGTAGTACATTGTATATGAGTGAGTTGCACTGAAAAACTTAGAATTTACTGAAAAACCCGCATTAGACGAAATGCACAGTGTAGTACATAGTATATGAGTGAGTTGCACTGAATAACTTAGAATTTACTGAAAAACCCGCATTAGACGAAATGCACAGTGTAATACATTGTATATGAGTGAGTTGAACTGAAAAACTTAGAATTTACTGATAAACCCGCATTAGACGAAATGCACAGTGTAGTACATTGTATATGAGTGAGTTGCACTGAAAAACTTAGAATTTACTGAAAAACCCGCATTAGAAGAAATGCACAGTGTAGTACATTGTATATGAGTGAGTTGCACTGAAAAACTTAGAATTTACTGAAAAACCCGCATTAGACGAAATGCACAGTGTAGTACATTGTATATGAGTGAGTTGCACTGAAAAACTTAGAATTTACTGAAAAACCCGCATTAGACGAAATGCACAGTGTAGTACATAGTATATGAGTGAGTTGCACTGAAAAACTTAGAATTTATTGAAAAACCCGCATTAGACGAAATGCACAGTGTAGTACATTGTATATGAGTGAGTTGCACTGAAAAACTTAGAATTTACTGAAAAACCCGCATTAGACGAAATGCACAGTGTAGTACATTGTATATGAGTGAGTTGTACTGAAAAACTTAGAATTTACTGAAAAACCCGCATTAGACGAAATGCACAGTGTAGTACATAGTAAATGAGTGAGTTGCACTGAAAAACTTAGAATTTACTGAAAAACCCGCATTAGACGAAATGCACAGTGTAGTACATTGTATATGAGTGAGTTGCACTGAAAAACTTAGAATTTACTGAAATACCCGCATTAGACGAAATGCACAGTGTAGTACATAGTATATGAGTGAGTTGCACTGAAAAACTTAGAATTTACTGAAAAACCCGCATTAGACGAAATGCACAGTGTAGTACATAGTATATGAGTGAGTTGCACTGAAAAACTTAGAATTTATTGAAAAACCCGCATTAGACGAAATGCACAGTGTAGTACATAGTATATGAGTGAGTTGCACTGAAAAACTTAGAATTTACTGAAAAACCCGCATTAGACGAAATGCACAGTGTAGTACATAGTATATGAGTGAGTTGCACTGAAAAACTTAGAATTTACTGAAAAACCCGCATTAGACGAAATGCACAGTGTAGTACATTGTATATGAGTGAGTTGCACTGAAAAACTTAGAATTTACTGAAAAACCCGCATTAGACGAAAAGCACAGTGTAGTACAAAGTATATGAGTGAATTGCACTGAAAACTTAGAATTTACTGAAAAACCCGCATTAGACGAAATGCACAGTGTAGTACATTGTATATGAGTGAGTTGCACTGAAAAACTTAGAATTTACTGAAAAACCTGCATTAGACGAAATGCACAGTGTAGTACATTGTATATGAGTGAGTTGCACTGAAAAACTTAGAATTTACTGAAAAACCCGAATTAGAAGAATTGCACAGTGTAGTACATAGTATATGAGTGAGTTGCACTGAAAAACTTAGAATTTACTGAAAAACCCGCATTAGACGAAAAGCACAGTGTAGTACATTGTATATGAGTGAGTTGCACTGAAAAACTTAGAATTTACTGAAAAAACCGCATTAGACGAAATGCACAGTGTAGTACATTGTATATGAGTGAGTTGCACTGAAAAACTTAGAATTTACTGAAAAACGCGCATTAGACGAAATGCACAGTGTAGTACATTGTATATGAGTGAGTTGCACTGAAAAACTTAGAATTTACTGAAAAACCCGCATTAGACGAAATGCACAGTGTAGTACATAGTATATGAGTGAGTTGCACTGAAAAACTTAGAATTTACTGAAAAACCCGCATTAGAAGAAAAGCACAGTGTAGTACATAGTATATGAGTGAATTGCACTGAAAACTTAGAATTTACTGAAAAACCCGCATTAGACGAAATGCACAGTGTAGTACATTGTATATGAGTGAGTTGCACTGAAAAACTTAGAATTTACTGAAAAACCCGCATTAGACGAAATGCACAGTGTAGTACATTGTATATGAGTGAGTTGCACTGAAAAACTTAGAATTTACTGAAAAACCCGCATTAGAAGAATTGCACAGTGTAGTACATAGTATATGAGTGAGTTGCACTGAAAAACTTAGAATTTACTGAAAAACCCGCATTAGACGAAAAGCACAGTGTAGTACATTGTATATGAGTGAGTTGCACTGAAAAACTTAGAATTTAATGAAAAACCCGCATTAGACGAAATGCACAGTGTAGTACATAGTATATGAGTGAGTTGCACTGAATAACTTAGAATTTACTGAAAAACCCGCATTAGACGAAATGCACAGTGTAATACATTGTATATGAGTGAGTAGCACTGAAAAACTTAGAATTTACTGATAAACCCGCATTAGACGAAATGCACAGTGTAGTACATTGTATATGAGTGAGTTGCACTGAAAAACTTAGAATTTACTGAAAAACCCGCATTAGAAGAAATGCACAGTGTAGTACATTGTATATGAGTGAGTTGCACTGAAAAACTTAGAATTTACTGAAAAACCCGCATTAGACGAAATGCACAGTGTAGTACATTGTATATGAGTGAGTTGCACTGAAAAACTTAGAATTTACTGAAAAACCCGCATTAGACGAAATGCACAGTGTAGTACATAGTATATGAGTGAGTTGCACTGAAAAACTTAGAATTTATTGAAAAACCCGCATTAGACGAAATGCACAGTGTAGTACATTGTATATGAGTGAGTTGCACTGAAAAACTTAGAATTTACTGAAAAACCCGCATTAGACGAAATGCACAGTGTAGTACATAGTATATGAGTGAGTTGCACTGAAAAACTTAGAATTTACTGAAAAACCCGCATTAGACGAAAAGCACAGTGTAGTACATTGTATATGAGTGAGTTGCACTGAATAACTTAGAATTTACTGAAAAACCCGCATTAGACGAAATGCACAGTGTAGTACATAGTATATGAGTGAGTTGCACTGAAAAACTTAGAATTTATTGAAAAACCCGCATTAGACGAAATGCACAGTGTAGTACATTGTATATGAGTGAGTTGCACTGAAAAACTTAGAATTTACTGAAAAACCCGCATTAGACGAAATGCACAGTGTAGTACATTGTATATGAGTGAGTTGTACTGAAAAACTTAGAATTTACTGAAAAACCCGCATTAGACGAAATGCACAGTGTAGTACATAGTAAATGAGTGAGTTGCACTGAAAAACTTAGAATTTACTGAAAAACCCGCATTAGACGAAATGCACAGTGTAGTACATTGTATATGAGTGAGTTGCACTGAAAAACTTAGAATTTACTGAAAAACCCGCATTAGACGAAATGCACAGTGTAGTACATAGTAAATGAGTGAGTTGCACTGAAAAACTTAGAATTTACTGAAAAACCCGCATTAGACGAAATGCACAGTGTAGTACATTGTATATGAGTGAGTTGCACTGAAAAACTTAGAATTTACTGAAATACCCGCATTAGACGAAATGCACAGTGTAGTACATAGTATATGAGTGAGTTGCACTGAAAAACTTAGAATTTACTGAAAAACCCGCATTAGACGAAATGCACAGTGTAGTACATAGTATATGAGTGAGTTGCACTGAAAAACTTAGAATTTATTGAAAAACCCGCATTAGACGAAATGCACAGTGTAGTACATAGTATATGAGTGAGTTGCACTGAAAAACTTAGAATTTACTGAAAAACCCGCATTAGACGAAATGCACAGTGTAGTACATAGTATATGAGTGAGTTGCACTGAAAAACTTAGAATTTACTGAAAAACCCGCATTAGACGAAATGCACAGTGTAGTACATTGTATATGAGTGAGTTGCACTGAAAAACTTAGAATTTACTGAAAAACCCGCATTAGACGAAAAGCACAGTGTAGTACAAAGTATATGAGTGAATTGCACTGAAAACTTAGAATTTACTGAAAAACCCGCATTAGACGAAATGCACAGTGTAGTACATTGTATATGAGTGAGTTGCACTGAAAAACTTAGAATTTACTGAAAAACCTGCATTAGACGAAATGCACAGTGTAGTACATTGTATATGAGTGAGTTGCACTGAAAAACTTAGAATTTACTGAAAAACCCGAATTAGAAGAATTGCACAGTGTAGTACATAGTATATGAGTGAGTTGCACTGAAAAACTTAGAATTTACTGAAAAACCCGCATTAGACGAAAAGCACAGTGTAGTACATTGTATATGAGTGAGTTGCACTGAAAAACTTAGAATTTACTGAAAAAACCGCATTAGACGAAATGCACAGTGTAGTACATTGTATATGAGTGAGTTGCACTGAAAAACTTAGAATTTACTGAAAAACGCGCATTAGACGAAATGCACAGTGTAGTACATTGTATATGAGTGAGTTGCACTGAAAAACTTAGAATTTACTGAAAAACCCGCATTAGACGAAATGCACAGTGTAGTACATAGTATATGAGTGAGTTGCACTGAAAAACTTAGAATTTACTGAAAAACCCGCATTAGACGAAAAGCACAGTGTAGTACATAGTATATGAGTGAATTGCACTGAAAACTTAGAATTTACTGAAAAACCCGCATTAGACGAAATGCACAGTGTAGTACATTGTATATGAGTGAGTTGCACTGAAAAACTTAGAATTTACTGAAAAACCCGCATTAGACGAAATGCACAGTGTAGTACATTGTATATGAGTGAGTTGCACTGAAAAACTTAGAATTTACTGAAAAACCCGCATTAGAAGAATTGCACAGTGTAGTACATAGTATATGAGTGAGTTGCACTGAAAAACTTAGAATTTACTGAAAAACCCGCATTAGACGAAAAGCACAGTGTAGTACATTGTATATGAGTGAGTTGCACTGAAAAACTTAGAATTTAATGAAAAACCCGCATTAGACGAAATGCACAGTGTAGTACATAGTATATGAGTGAGTTGCACTGAATAACTTAGAATTTACTGAAAAACCCGCATTAGACGAAATGCACAGTGTAATACATTGTATATGAGTGAGTAGCACTGAAAAACTTAGAATTTACTGATAAACCCGCATTAGACGAAATGCACAGTGTAGTACATTGTATATGAGTGAGTTGCACTGAAAAACTTAGAATTTACTGAAAAACCCGCATTAGAAGAAATGCACAGTGTAGTACATTGTATATGAGTGAGTTGCACTGAAAAACTTAGAATTTACTGAAAAACCCGCATTAGACGAAATGCACAGTGTAGTACATTGTATATGAGTGAGTTGCACTGAAAAACTTAGAATTTACTGAAAAACCCGCATTAGACGAAATGCACAGTGTAGTACATAGTATATGAGTGAGTTGCACTGAAAAACTTAGAATTTATTGAAAAACCCGCATTAGACGAAATGCACAGTGTAGTACATTGTATATGAGTGAGTTGCACTGAAAAACTTAGAATTTACTGAAAAACCCGCATTAGACGAAATGCACAGTGTAGTACATAGTATATGAGTGAGTTGCACTGAAAAACTTAGAATTTACTGAAAAACCCGCATTAGACGAAAAGCACAGTGTAGTACATTGTATATGAGTGAGTTGCACTGAATAACTTAGAATTTACTGAAAAACCCGCATTAGACGAAATGCACAGTGTAGTACATAGTATATGAGTGAGTTGCACTGAAAAACTTAGAATTTATTGAAAAACCCGCATTAGACGAAATGCACAGTGTAGTACATTGTATATGAGTGAGTTGCACTGAAAAACTTAGAATTTACTGAAAAACCCGCATTAGACGAAATGCACAGTGTAGTACATTGTATATGAGTGAGTTGTACTGAAAAACTTAGAATTTACTGAAAAACCCGCATTAGACGAAATGCACAGTGTAGTACATAGTAAATGAGTGAGTTGCACTGAAAAACTTAGAATTTACTGAAAAACCCGCATTAGACGAAATGCACAGTGTAGTACATTGTATATGAGTGAGTTGCACTGAAAAACTTAGAATTTACTGAAATAACCGCATTAGACGAAATGCACAGTGTAGTACATAGTATATGAGTGAGTTGCACTGAAAAACTTAGAATTTACTGAAAAACCCGCATTAGACGAAATGCACAGTGTAGTACATAGTATATGAGTGAGTTGCACTGAAAAACTTAGAATTTATTGAAAAACCCGCATTAGACGAAATGCACAGTGTAGTACATAGTATATGAGTGAGTTGCACTGAAAAACTTAGAATTTACTGAAAAACCCGCATTAGACGAAATGCACAGTGTAGTACATAGTATATGAGTGAGTTGCACTGAAAAACTTAGAATTTACTGAAAAACCCGCATTAGACGAAATGCACAGTGTAGTACATTGTATATGAGTGAGTTGCACTGAAAAACTTATAATTTACTGAAAAACCCGCATTAGACGAAAAGCACAGTGTAGTAGAAAGTATATGAGTGAATTGCACTGAAAACTTAGAATTTACTGAAAAACCCGCATTAGACGAAATGCACAGTGTAGTACATAGTATATGAGTGAGTTGCACTGAAAAACTTAGAATTTATTGAAAAACCCGCATTAGACGAAATGCACAGTGTAGTACATTGTATATGAGTGAGTTGCACTGAAAAACTTAGAATTTACTGAAAAACCCGCATTAGACGAAATGCACAGTGTAGTACATTGTATATGAGTGAGTTGTACTGAAAAACTTAGAATTTACTGAAAAACCCGCATTAGACGAAATGCACAGTGTAGTACATAGTAAATGAGTGAGTTGCACTGAAAAACTTAGAATTTACTGAAAAACCCGCATTAGACGAAATGCACAGTGTAGTACATTGTATATGAGTGAGTTGCACTGAAAAACTTAGAATTTACTGAAATACCCGCATTAGACGAAATGCACAGTGTAGTACATAGTATATGAGGAGTTGCACTGAAAAACTTAGAATTTACTGAAAAACCCGCATTAGACGAAATGCACAGTGTAGTACATAGTATATGAGTGAGTTGCACTGAAAAACTTAGAATTTATTGAAAAACCCGCATTAGACGAAATGCACAGTGTAGTACATAGTATATGAGTGAGTTGCACTGAAAAACTTAGAATTTACTGAAAAACCCGCATTAGACGAAATGCACAGTGTAGTACATAGTATATGAGTGAGTTGCACTGAAAAACTTAGAATTTACTGAAAAACCCGCATTAGACGAAATGCACAGTGTAGTACATTGTATATGAGTGAGTTGCACTGAAAAACTTATAATTTACTGAAAAACCCGCATTAGACGAAAAGCACAGTGTAGTACAAAGTATATGAGTGAATTGCACTGAAAACTTAGAATTTACTGAAAAACCCGCATTAGACGAAATGCACAGTGTAGTACATTGTATATGAGTGAGTTGCACTGAAAAACTTAGAATTTACTGAAAAACCTGCATTAGACGAAATGCACAGTGTAGTACATTGTATATGAGTGAGTTGCACTGAAAAACTTAGAATTTACTGAAAAACCCGAATTAGAAGAATTGCACAGTGTAGTACATAGTATATGAGTGAGTTGCACTGAAAAACTTAGAATTTACTGAAAAACGCGCATTAGACGAAAAGCACAGTGTAGTACATTGTATATGAGTGAGTTGCACTGAAAAACTTAGAATTTACTGAAAAAACAGCATTAGACGAAATGCACAGTGTAGTACATTGTATATGAGTGAGTTGCACTGAAAAACTTAGAATTTACTGAAAAACGCGCATTAGACGAAATGCACAGTGTAGTACATTGTATATGAGTGAGTTGCACTGAAAAACTTAGAATTTACTGAAAAACCCGCATTAGACGAAATGCACAGTGTAGTACATAGTATATGAGTGAGTTGCACTGAAAAAATTAGAATTTACTGAAAAACCCGCATTAGACGAAAAGCACAGTGTAGTACATAGTATATGAGTGAATTGCACTGAAAACTTAGAATTTACTGAAAAACCCGCATTAGACGAAATGCACAGTGTAGTACATTGTATATGAGTGAGTTGCACTGAAAAACTTAGAATTTACTGAAAAACCCGCATTAGACGAAATGCACAGTGTAGTACATTGTATATGAGTGAGTTGCACTGAAAAACTTAGAATTTACTGAAAAACCCGCATTAGAAGAATTGCACAGTGTAGTACATAGTATATGAGTGAGTTGCACTGAAAAACTTAGAATTTACTGAAAAACCCGCATTAGACGAAAAGCACAGTGTAGTACATTGTATATGAGTGAGTTGCACTGAAAAACTTAGAATTTAATGAAAAACCCGCATTAGACGAAATGCACAGTGTAGTACATAGTATATGAGTGAGTTGCACTGAATAACTTAGAATTTACTGAAAAACCCGCATTAGACGAAATGCACAGTGTAATACATTGTATATGAGTGAGTTGCACTGAAAAACTTAGAATTTACTGATAAACCCGCATTAGACGAAATGCACAGTGTAGTACATTGTATATGAGTGAGTTGCACTGAAAAACTTAGAATTTACTGGAAAACCCGCATTAGAAGAAATGCACAGTGTAGTACATTGTATATGAGTGAGTTGCACTGAAAAACTTAGAATTTACTGAAAAACCCGCATTAGACGAAATGCACAGTGTAGTACATTGTATATGAGTGAGTTGCACTGAAAAACTTAGAATTTACTGAAAAACCCGCATTAGACGAAATGCACAGTGTAGTACATAGTATATGAGTGAGTTGCACTGAAAAACTTAGAATTTATTGAAAAACCCGCATTAGACGAAATGCACAGTGTAGTACATTGTATATGAGTGAGTTGCACTGAAAAACTTAGAATTTACTGAAAAACCCGCATTAGACGAAATGCACAGTGTAGTACATAGTATATGAGTGAGTTGCACTGAAAAACTTAGAATTTACTGAAAAACCCGCATTAGACGAAAAGCACAGTGTAGTACACTGTATATGAGTGAGTTGCACTGAATAACTTAGAATTTACTGAAAAACCCGCATTAGACGAAATGCACAGTGTAATACATTGTATATGAGTGAGTTGCACTGAAAAACTTAGAATTTACTGATAAACCCGCATTAGACGAAATGCACAGTGTAGTACATTGTATATGAGTGAGTTGCACTGAAAAACTTAGAATTTACTGAAAAACCCGCATTAGAAGAAATGCACAGTGTAGTACATTGTATATGAGTGAGTTGCACTGAAAAACTTAGAATTTACTGAAAAACCCGCATTAGACGAAATGCACAGTGTAGTACATTGTATATGAGTGAGTTGCACTGAAAAACTTAGAATTTACTGAAAAACCCGCATTAGACGAAATGCACAGTGTAGTACATAGTATATGAGTGAGTTGCACTGAAAAACTTAGAATTTATTGAAAAACCCGCATTAGACGAAATGCACAGTGTAGTACATTGTATATGAGTGAGTTGCACTGAAAAACTTAGAATTTACTGAAAAACCCGCATTAGACGAAATGCACAGTGTAGTACATTGTATATGAGTGAGTTGTACTGAAAAACTTAGAATTTACTGAAAAACCCGCATTAGACGAAATGCACAGTGTAGTACATAGTAAATGAGTGAGTTGCACTGAAAAACTTAGAATTTACTGAAAAACCCGCATTAGACGAAATGCACAGTGTAGTACATTGTATATGAGTGAGTTGCACTGAAAAACTTAGAATTTACTGAAATACCCGCATTAGACGAAATGCACAGTGTAGTACATAGTATATGAGTGAGTTGCACTGAAAAACTTAGAATTTACTGAAAAACCCGCATTAGACGAAATGCACAGTGTAGTACATAGTATATGAGTGAGTTGCACTGAAAAACTTAGAATTTACTGAAAAACCCGCATTAGACGAAATGCACAGTGTAGTACATAGTATATGAGTGAGTTGCACTGAAAAACTTAGAATTTACTGAAAAACCCGCATTAGACGAAATGCACAGTGTAGTACATAGTATATGAGTGAGTTGCACTGAAAAACTTAGAATTTACTGAAAAACCCGCATTAGACGAAATGCACAGTGTAGTACATTGTATATGAGTGAGTTGCACTGAAAAACTTAGAATTTACTGAAAAACCCGCATTACACGAAAAGCACAGTGTAGTACAAAGTATATGAGTGAATTGCACTGAAAACTTAGAATTTACTGAAAAACCCGCATTAGACGAAATGCACAGTGTAGTACATTGTATATGAGTGAGTTGCACTGAAAAACTTAGAATTTACTGAAAAACCTGCATTAGACGAAATGCACAGTGTAGTACATTGTATATGAGTGAGTTGCACTGAAAAACTTAGAATTTACTGAAAAACCCGAATTAGAAGAATTGCACAGTGTAGTACATAGTATATGAGTGAGTTGCACTGAAAAACTTAGAATTTACTGAAAAACGCGCATTAGACGAAAAGCACAGTGTAGTACATTGTATATGAGTGAGTTGCACTGAAAAACTTAGAATTTACTGAAAAAACCGCATTAGACGAAATGCACAGTGTAGTACATTGTATATGAGTGAGTTGCACTGAAAAACTTAGAATTTACTGAAAAACGCGCATTAGACGAAATGCACAGTGTAGTACATTGTATATGAGTGAGTTGCACTGAAAAACTTAGAATTTACTGAAAAACCCGCATTAGACGAAATGCACAGTGTAGTACATAGTATATGAGTGAGTTGCACTGAAAAACTTAGAATTTACTGAAAAACCCGCATTAGACGAAAAGCACAGTGTAGTACATAGTATATGAGTGAATTGCACTGAAAACTTAGAATTTACTGAAAAACCCGCATTAGACGAAATGCACAGTGTAGTACATTGTATATGAGTGAGTTGCACTGAAAAACTTAGAATTTACTGAAAAACCCGCATTAGACGAAATGCACAGTGTAGTACATTGTATATGAGTGAGTTGCACTGAAAAACTTAGAATTTACTGAAAAACCCGCATTAGAAGAATTGCACAGTGTAGTACATAGTATATGAGTGAGTTGCACTGAAAAACTTAGAATTTACTGAAAAACCCGCATTAGACGAAAAGCACAGTGTAGTACATTGTATATGAGTGAGTTGCACTGAAAAACTTAGAATTTAATGAAAAACCCGCATTAGACGAAATGCACAGTGTAGTACATAGTATATGAGTGAGTTGCACTGAATAACTTAGAATTTACTGAAAAACCCGCATTAGACGAAATGCACAGTGTAATACATTGTATATGAGTGAGTTGCACTGAAAAACTTAGAATTTACTGATAAACCCGCATTAGACGAAATGCACAGTGTAGTACATTGTATATGAGTGAGTTGCACTGAAAAACTTAGAATTTACTGGAAAACCCGCATTAGAAGAAATGCACAGTGTAGTACATTGTATATGAGTGAGTTGCACTGAAAAACTTAGAATTTACTGAAAAACCCGCATTAGACGAAATGCACAGTGTAGTACATTGTATATGAGTGAGTTGCACTGAAAAACTTAGAATTTACTGAAAAACCCGCATTAGACGAAATGCACAGTGTAGTACATAGTATATGAGTGAGTTGCACTGAAAAACTTAGAATTTATTGAAAAACCCGCATTAGACGAAATGCACAGTGTAGTACATTGTATATGAGTGAGTTGCACTGAAAAACTTAGAATTTACTGAAAAACCCGCATTAGACGAAATGCACAGTGTAGTACATAGTATATGAGTGAGTTGCACTGAAAAACTTAGAATTTACTGAAAAACCCGCATTAGACGAAAAGCACAGTGTAGTACACTGTATATGAGTGAGTTGCACTGAATAACTTAGAATTTACTGAAAAACCCGCATTAGACGAAATGCACAGTGTAATACATTGTATATGAGTGAGTTGCACTGAAAAACTTAGAATTTACTGATAAACCCGCATTAGACGAAATGCACAGTGTAGTACATTGTATATGAGTGAGTTGCACTGAAAAACTTAGAATTTACTGAAAAACCCGCATTAGAAGAAATGCACAGTGTAGTACATTGTATATGAGTGAGTTGCACTGAAAAACTTAGAATTTACTGAAAAACCCGCATTAGACGAAATGCACAGTGTAGTACATTGTATATGAGTGAGTTGCACTGAAAAACTTAGAATTTACTGAAAAACCCGCATTAGACGAAATGCACAGTGTAGTACATAGTATATGAGTGAGTTGCACTGAAAAACTTAGAATTTATTGAAAAACCCGCATTAGACGAAATGCACAGTGTAGTACATTGTATATGAGTGAGTTGCACTGAAAAACTTAGAATTTACTGAAAAACCCGCATTAGACGAAATGCACAGTGTAGTACATTGTATATGAGTGAGTTGTACTGAAAAACTTAGAATTTACTGAAAAACCCGCATTAGACGAAATGCACAGTGTAGTACATAGTAAATGAGTGAGTTGCACTGAAAAACTTAGAATTTACTGAAAAACCCGCATTAGACGAAATGCACAGTGTAGTACATTGTATATGAGTGAGTTGCACTGAAAAACTTAGAATTTACTGAAATACCCGCATTAGACGAAATGCACAGTGTAGTACATAGTATATGAGTGAGTTGCACTGAAAAACTTAGAATTTACTGAAAAACCCGCATTAGACGAAATGCACAGTGTAGTACATAGTATATGAGTGAGTTGCACTGAAAAACTTAGAATTTACTGAAAAACCCGCATTAGACGAAATGCACAGTGTAGTACATAGTATATGAGTGAGTTGCACTGAAAAACTTAGAATTTACTGAAAAACCCGCATTAGACGAAATGCACAGTGTAGTACATAGTATATGAGTGAGTTGCACTGAAAAACTTAGAATTTACTGAAAAACCCGCATTAGACGAAATGCACAGTGTAGTACATTGTATATGAGTGAGTTGCACTGAAAAACTTAGAATTTACTGAAAAACCCGCATTAGACGAAAAGCACAGTGTAGTACAAAGTATATGAGTGAATTGCACTGAAAACTTAGAATTTACTGAAAAACCCGCATTAGACGAAATGCACAGTGTAGTACATTGTATATGAGTGAGTTGCACTGAAAAACTTAGAATTTACTGAAAAACCTGCATTAGACGAAATGCACAGTGTAGTACATTGTATATGAGTGAGTTGCACTGAAAAACTTAGAATTTACTGAAAAACCCGAATTAGAAGAATTGCACAGTGTAGTACATAGTATATGAGTGAGTTGCACTGAAAAACTTAGAATTTACTGAAAAACGCGCATTAGACGAAAAGCACAGTGTAGTACATTGTATATGAGTGAGTTGCACTGAAAAACTTAGAATTTACTGAAAAAACCGCATTAGACGAAATGCACAGTGTAGTACATTGTATATGAGTGAGTTGCACTGAAAAACTTAGAATTTACTGAAAAACGCGCATTAGACGAAATGCACAGTGTAGTACATTGTATATGAGTGAGTTGCACTGAAAAACTTAGAATTTACTGAAAAACCCGCATTAGACGAAATGCACAGTGTAGTACATAGTATATGAGTGAGTTGCACTGAAAAACTTAGAATTTACTGAAAAACCCGCATTAGACGAAAAGCACAGTGTAGTACATAGTATATGAGTGAATTGCACTGAAAACTTAGAATTTACTGAAAAACCCGCATTAGACGAAATGCACAGTGTAGTACATTGTATATGAGTGAGTTGCACTGAAAAACTTAGAATTTACTGAAAAACCCGCATTAGACGAAATGCACAGTGTAGTACATTGTATATGAGTGAGTTGCACTGAAAAACTTAGAATTTACTGAAAAACCCGCATTAGAAGAATTGCACAGTGTAGTACATAGTATATGAGTGAGTTGCACTGAAAAACTTAGAATTTACTGAAAAACCCGCATTAGACGAAAAGCACAGTGTAGTACATTGTATATGAGTGAGTTGCACTGAAAAACTTAGAATTTAATGAAAAACCCGCATTAGACGAAATGCACAGTGTAGTACATAGTATATGAGTGAGTTGCACTGAATAACTTAGAATTTACTGAAAAACCCGCATTAGACGAAATGCACAGTGTAATACATTGTTTATGAGTGAGTTGCACTGAAAAACTTAGAATTTACTGATAAACCCGCATTAGACGAAATGCACAGTGTAGTACATTGTATATGAGTGAGTTGCACTGAAAAACTTAGAATTTACTGAAAAACCCGCATTAGACGAAATGCACAGTGTAGTACATTGTATATGAGTGAGTTGCACTGAAAAACTTAGAATTTACTGAAAAACCCGCATTAGAAGAATTGCACAGTGTAGTACATAGTATATGAGTGAGTTGCACTGAAAAACTTAGAATTTACTGAAAAACCCGCATTAGACGAAAAGCACAGTGTAGTACATTGTATATGAGTGAGTTGCACTGAAAAACTTAGAATTTAATGAAAAACCCGCATTAGACGAAATGCACAGTGTAGTACATAGTATATGAGTGAGTTGCACTGAATAACTTAGAATTTACTGAAAAACCCGCATTAGACGAAATGCACAGTGTAATACATTGTATATGAGTGAGTTGCACTGAAAAACTTAGAATTTACTGATAAACCCGCATTAGACGAAATGCACAGTGTAGTACATTGTATATGAGTGAGTTGCACTGAAAAACTTAGAATTTACTGGAAAACCCGCATTAGAAGAAATGCACAGTGTAGTACATTGTATATGAGTGAGTTGCACTGAAAAACTTAGAATTTACTGAAAAACCCGCATTAGACGAAATGCACAGTGTAGTACATTGTATATGAGTGAGTTGCACTGAAAAACTTAGAATTTACTGAAAAACCCGCATTAGACGAAATGCACAGTGTAGTACATAGTATATGAGTGAGTTGCACTGAAAAACTTAGAATTTATTGAAAAACCCGCATTAGACGAAATGCACAGTGTAGTACATTGTATATGAGTGAGTTGCACTGAAAAACTTAGAATTTACTGAAAAACCCGCATTAGACGAAATGCACAGTGTAGTACATAGTATATGAGTGAGTTGCACTGAAAAACTTAGAATTTACTGAAAAACCCGCATTAGACGAAAAGCACAGTGTAGTACACTGTATATGAGTGAGTTGCACTGAATAACTTAGAATTTACTGAAAAACCCGCATTAGACGAAATGCACAGTGTAATACATTGTATATGAGTGAGTTGCACTGAAAAACTTAGAATTTACTGATAAACCCGCATTAGACGAAATGCACAGTGTAGTACATTGTATATGAGTGAGTTGCACTGAAAAACTTAGAATTTACTGAAAAACCCGCATTAGAAGAAATGCACAGTGTAGTACATTGTATATGAGTGAGTTGCACTGAAAAACTTAGAATTTACTGAAAAACCCGCATTAGACGAAATGCACAGTGTAGTACATTGTATATGAGTGAGTTGCACTGAAAAACTTAGAATTTACTGAAAAACCCGCATTAGACGAAATGCACAGTGTAGTACATAGTATATGAGTGAGTTGCACTGAAAAACTTAGAATTTATTGAAAAACCCGCATTAGACGAAATGCACAGTGTAGTACATTGTATATGAGTGAGTTGCACTGAAAAACTTAGAATTTACTGAAAAACCCGCATTAGACGAAATGCACAGTGTAGTACATTGTATATGAGTGAGTTGTACTGAAAAACTTAGAATTTACTGAAAAACCCGCATTAGACGAAATGCACAGTGTAGTACATAGTAAATGAGTGAGTTGCACTGAAAAACTTAGAATTTACTGAAAAACCCGCATTAGACGAAATGCACAGTGTAGTACATTGTATATGAGTGAGTTGCACTGAAAAACTTAGAATTTACTGAAATACCCGCATTAGACGAAATGCACAGTGTAGTACATAGTATATGAGTGAGTTGCACTGAAAAACTTAGAATTTACTGAAAAACCCGCATTAGACGAAAAGCACAGTGTAGTACAAAGTATATGAGTGAATTGCACTGAAAACTTAGAATTTACTGAAAAACCCGCATTAGACGAAATGCACAGTGTAGTACATTGTATATGAGTGAGTTGCACTGAAAAACTTAGAATTTACTGAAAAACCCGCATTAGACGAAATGCACAGTGTAGTACATTGTATATGAGTGAGTTGCACTGAAAAACTTAGAATTTACTGAAAAACCCGCATTAGACGAAATGCACAGTGTAGTACATTGTATATGAGTGAGTTGCACTGAAAAACTTAGAATTTACTGAAAA